>NW_020440921.1:215101-272583 GCF_000699045.2 Agrilus planipennis
TACGGTGATCCAGGAAAAGGTGAAATGCGATTTTAATTTAATATAAAAAAAATGAAAAAATCATTGAAATGTAAATATACGAAACTACCTGTTGAATATATAAACATTAGGAAATTAATTATGATTTTATAACGCCTGGGTGCGGGTTGTTACATCCCCTAAAGGTTTGTTTACGCCAGAGTTTAATAGAAATCCCTGCCTCGCTCCTTGGGGACAACTACGTTAAGCATTAGACGCACCATTATTAAGACGATAATTAAATTTAATAAGGGAGGAAATGCCTGTATTGTTTGGTATAATGTTTTACTATCAAGAATTGCGTACATTACAATTTTATTTTGGGCAAGGTAGATAATTTGTCGTTTGAGTAAAAATAGAATTCTTTTTTTAGGAATATTATAAAAAAGTTCCTCTCGAAATGTTCTGATAATGTGCTGTAATATTGAAGTGTCTTGAAGTGAATTTTTAGGACAGATTTTTCAAACCAGCGCGCATATAAATCTGGATTTATGTTGTCATGGCGATGTCTACTTTTACCTTTCTCAATTCAGCACGTTCAATAAGTCCTTTCTTTATAAAGCTACATACTTGCCGTCTATAAGTACTGAAATTTCAAGTATCAAAGGGCACCCGTCATTTTTATAGAATTGCCTGCCTTCAAGTTCTCTTTCAATTTTGTTTTATCAAAAATTGCCTTTCGTCATTGACGTTAACGTTTTTATTACACATTAATAGGGATATGAACTTGAATGGTTTACAGGATGATGAGCTAAAGGCTGTACGTAGCGTTTATAATTAGTTTCAATTCAGTACAAAGAATAAAATAATTCGAAATGGTCTGTATTCTATCGAAACTGCCAGACGCGGATCGTGATTTCGATCTTTTTGGATCTCATCAGCGAGGAAAACTAAAGTGTTTTGCCCCACAACGTAAACACTTCTCAGGTAAACATTGCAATATGCCTAATAAAAATAAGAAGGAATTAAAGTATATTAAAAATTAATATCATACTAATAAAATAATTCGAAGTTGTCTGTATTCTGTCGAAACTGCCAGACGCGGATCGCGATTTCGATCTTTTTGGATCTCATCAGCGCGTCGCAAACAGCTCCGACAGAACACAGACCAACTTTTACCTGCTGTCTTAACAGCGCGTTTTATAAAATACCACAAATGACGCGGTAAACGCCATCTGTAGATTGCGATTTCGATCTTTTTATTATTTTATTCGATTATCTATATATTATTGCCTATCACGTTGAGGTTAGCTACGCCGGGATTCGTTTCAGCAAAAAAATATCCATATATTTAAATGGACCTTGTTGGAGCATACGTAATCCTAAAATGTAGCATCGTACTACAGATGGCGTTTACCGCGTTATTTGTGGTATTTTTCAGTACCTAGAAGTTTAGATTATTACTTAGCATTCGGGAGGACACTGGTTGGGTTTTAAGTCCGTCTACTCTGGTTCAAGTTTTTTATAGTTTCCTTGGAACACGCGACATTCTGGAATTGAGTGGACATTATCCTATCTTAACTAATATTATGAATACGAATTTAAATTTATTTATTTGTTAAGATTCCACGCCTTAATTACTTAACTGATCATCATGAAATTCTGTACGCACATTATCAGGTGTATAGAGAAGGACATAGGGTACCTTCTATACAGGAAAAAATATTATTCTCAAGGGATAAAAAAACTAGTTCACATCGCATTTTCACCTCTATCCTCATCACTACACTGTCATCATAGATTGACAAAGTGATCCTGTAAGGATTCCATTTATTCATTTCGTAATATGGAACCTTAAAAATTGGTAGGATATGGACTCCAAATATATAATTAGTTATTTCTATTAGGTTTTAAGGATATTGCCTTTTTTGATTAATTGTAGAATTTTGTTTATAGAGATCATATCTTTTTAGGAGATTCTAGACTTCATTGTACATTTTTTTAACTATTCATGATAATCTAGAATATGCCATGTGTAATGAGATTATTATTTCTATTTTATCGGCAATTTTTAAACAAGGATCTTGCTCTTATAGTAGGACCGTAATTTTTTGCTTTAAGTATTTAGTAAACAAAGTGGGACGCGGCAGAATTATTAATGTTCGTTGTCCTTTAATCTATAGAATACAGTACTTTTAGCGAGCTTACCACGGTCGATGTAACTTCGGTGCTTATACTCCCCTTGTTGCCAAGGATATTATAATATACGCTATGCTCCTTGAAGGAACAGACTGCTCTTTATTCAGTAAAGCACAAGTCGGTTCATTACCATGCATGTGCGTCAAATCGTAAACACCATTAGGAATATAGAGCACGATTTCGAAATAAACAGTGTTAAATATTATCTAGAATAACTGCAACGTTTCAAAACTTGTAACAGTTACAACTACACGATTTACACAATAGGTATGTGCTATGCCAGTAGAAATAAGATAATTTGATCTTTATTAAAAAGTAATCATCGTTATATCGGTCCTCTACAATGAACTACTACATATTAGCGTTTTCATATTGTTGAGATAAATCAAAGAATTGTTTAAATTTAGTAATTCTCTTCTAAATTGTCACATGTCAATTCTGCCTAATCTAAAAATGTTGTTACTAATAATCAAGTATTGTATGAAATTGTTTTTTTGGCAGTTGTTAATGTTTACTTAGAAACTAGACGGAATGTATTTTTTCTTGATTCGACAGTTATTTTGTTGTAAACTAATTTTGTAACTTTTTACAAAATAAAATTCTTTTTACATCGAAAGTTATTCTTGGAGATACCACGGATATAATACCAACAGGTTATGGGCCCAGAAAGTGGTGAAATTTCATCTCCAAGGAAAAGTCTGTGAAAGCTCAAATTGAAAGGCAGATCTGAGCAAGAACGTCGCAAGTCAGTATTTTTTTGAATTTTTAAAAGTCAAGTCAAGAGGTAAAAATGGACACTGTAAAATCACAACTCGTCATGCTGAGTCAAAACTCACAAGGAGTAGTAAACTATGTGCCGTGGAGGTTAAAATTAGATGCTGTTTTGAGAACCAAGAAGTTGTATGATGTTGCAACCGGAGTCAAGGTCAAGCCGGAAGGAGCTGAAAATGTCGCTGCAGTCATTGAATGGAATGAAAAAGACATGGAGGCTCTGCAACTAATAGTATTGAATGTCAGTGATCAAATCGCATATAAAATTGCAAATTGCAAAACGGCAAGAGCAATGTTGGACAGACTAGTTTGCTTGTACGGCACGAAGACAGAGATGAACATGGAAGTTTTGAGACAGAAACTTTTCACATGTACATACGATGAAAGCAAATCGGTGGCCGAAAACTGCATGGAAGTTATGTCCATAGGTGATGAACTAACCAACGGTGGTGAACCTGTGCCGGAATCATGGATGATGACCAGAATTCTGAAAATGTTGCCAGTGAGACTTGCTCATTTTCGTACATCGTGGGATAACGTGCCAGCAGCCGACAAGAGCCTGACCACCATGATCGAAAGACTGAGACTCGAAGATGATCGTCAACGCGATGAGACAGGTGAATTGGAAGTAAGTTTCAGCAATGCACTTCTCGTGAAGAAAAATAAAAAGCATCAAGTAAAATCACAAAACAAGACTGAGAAGGGACAATTGATCTGTTACAAGTGTGGACTNTGGGTGGGTGGTGGTTCGGGTGAGAAAGATGATACGGGCGCAATGAAAGAGAATGGAATATTATCTGTTATTACTGCGTAGCATTTGTCAAAGTGACCCACGGAAACCACAGGAATACTTGGACCAAGGCAGGCGGACCCGAAATCGAACAGGCGTCCTCCCGAATACTAAGCAATGGTCTAAGTCTTAGGCCATGCCGCTCGATTAAGGTGTCCTATCAACTTATCTTTTTATTTACTTCCATAGAGTCCTCTATTCTCCTAATACTCTTTCTAGTACCTTCTTATTTTTAACCTTCTCTATTCACAGTATCCTCATCATTCGCCTGTAACACCACATTTTGAACGCTCTTGTAACCTTTCATTCAAGCCTGAGGAAGTCTCATTCATCTTTATCTACATTTAATTTCTTTATTATTTTAAGAAATAGTTATCTATAAGCAGAGAACTTTTGGTTTAAAGTAACCCATAGATTATGCCTTACACATATTCTCTATTATGTTGCTCTTTTATGTGAAGGACACAAACAAAGCTATTACATGTTGATCATTTTGTTCCATTTTCGCCTTTCACATCTTGTTACTGTATTTTACTATTATTACTATCGTGAAAATGTTTATGGTTAAGTTGATGTCATAAGCAAACAACCTTAACCTCAAAGAGTACAATAATTTTTCGTTATCTAGTAGGGGTTTTTGTCGACATTTTCTTGTTGTTTAGTGTTCTCTATTTCGCTCGAAAATAATGAGCACGGGAACGGACGGAACAAAATTGATGTAATGTTTATTGTAAGACCTGAATCATTTATATTGATTTTTGTTGGAATTACGGCAATCTTCAAAAATATCTTTGAAATAAAATCGAATTATTATATCTGCTTTCCGTAATTTCTAACAAAAGCGTTCATTTTTATTTGAAAAAGCTTACGAAATGACAAAGATAGCACAAGGAAATAATATAAAAGAATGCAGGAAAGTTATTGCCCCATTTGATTCTCCATTCAGAAGGTACTTACGATGTAGCCTTAAGAACTAATCTTGCGTAAAAGCTTTAAGAGAAATGGAAAATCTCACGACAGAAAACGTAGAAAAAATAAAATAGCAGACGTAATCAATAATAAACGTTCGTATTAGGTACAATAAAAAGGGATGCAGGGTAATTTTCGAAATGATTGACAAAATGTCTTACTTAGTTACTTAATACTGTAATGTTCGTGGGTTTAACAAATTAACTTTTAAGAAGAAAACTATTTATTTACACTAATTATTATTGAACTTAAAAGCACTATTAAATTATTACTAAACTTAGGTAATTATTCTATTTATTTACACTACTGTTACTATTCATTATTCTATTTATTTCACTTCTGTCACTGTCAATTTATTTCTTGATTCACTTCTGCAACAGCCAATTTATTTCTACTTTTTCACTTCTATAACGCCCAATTTATTTCTACTCTCCTTCGGCGCTCGTCTCTTCCTTTATTATATACTCTTTTGTGTCCTTTCTGGAACTTTCTCGAGCCGTCCGAAAAAGTTTCGTTTTCTTTGAACTGTTTAATTGCTTTCCCGGAACGCAGGTACGACACACACGTTTACAGATATGGCGCACATGAAGAAAGGCGCCCGCGGCTAGTCGGCGAATCGATAAGCTGCTCACACACATGTATGCCCGTTCGCACACCAACACGCTCGTGCTCGTTACAATACGTTTAATTTGAGTTATATTCCTGACCGTAAGTTTTAAATTATATTGTTTTTTCCATGGTGTTACGTTTCGGTTTATTCAGCTATCTTCAAACCGAAAAAAAAATTTTTTTAACTATAGCTCTACAATGGTAGATATTATAAATTTGTTAGTAAAATGTAATAGACAGTCAAACAACATACGTTTTAAAGTGTTACTGCTTGTAGATAGATTTTACCTGTTGAACAGTTTATGGAAAAAACAATATAATAAGTTTAATTTTAAAGTTGTCATACAAATTAATAAAATAATTTCATTCTAAAAATAATTCCTTCAACCCAATCACAACAACTTTGATTTAGATCGGTAGAACATTATTATTATTTGTTTAATCTTCAACCAACGCATTTAGAACGATTGCTACCAAACTTGGACGAAAATAATAGGAAGTCCTATAGCACTCTCTTGAATTTTGGAATTTTCTATAAGCCTTATGGAACACTATTATCTAAAAACTTTTTAAACATTCTGAGACGTTCCAGAATGTTTAAGAAAAGTTTGGAAAGATTTTAAACAATAGTCTAAAATGCTTTATTCTTTAACAAACTACGAGCAATATCCAATAAATTGAACCTCATGAAAAAGATTACAGTAAGAAGAGAAAAAAAAAGAGAACTTTAGAATGTGTTTTAAATAATTTTTCATTTGTAAAGAGTAAGTTAAGGTTTCGATTGTTTGATAGTTCACATCTTCTAAATTATCAAAAATCTATTAATAAACAACCTTAAGATTTTATATATTTTTAATTCTCCCTAACTGTGGTCCAGGTAATTCATCAATTTTAATTCTTCTTTTATGTTTAAAAATCCATCTACTTGGCACTAGGGTTGCACCTCTAAAAGGCGCAGCAAGACAAAAACTTTCTGGATCATAATAGCTATAATTATTTCGGAATAAAATAGGAATTTTTAGTTCTGTAGGGTTAAATGCTTGTATATACTTTATTTTTATGATGGATTTCGTCCACAATGTACATTAAGTCGTTACCACTTAAAAATTTTCAGTATAATGTGTGTGTACAATACATATAAAACGTTTATTAGATCTTTAATAGATTACAGAGCAGTCACACTAACGACTGCCACAGATAAACAGATACAACCTATTCTCGCAGCGGAAAGATGCATATTACGTAAAATCGCGCGTTTGAATTGCTACTCCCCTTCCTTACCCTGCCAAAAAACCCTTATACACCTTCTCATTCCCTTACACACACACACACGACCTTCATGTTTTTGTTTACATCGACTCCAATATCGTCCATTAGGACGATGAAGACAAACGCACTTTTTAGATGCTCACTAGTTCCATTTAGTCGGAAAGCTGAGAACGAAATTTTAACATCCTTCAGAATATGAACTAATTTTCCGATAGCTGGGTAACATGTTCAAATAATATAAGATAGATTACGTTTCTATGCAGGCGAACTGTCCACATAGAATTGGGATCCGTCAAATGGGCATACACCATCTGGTGGCAAAATTTATAACTCGAATGAGAGAAAAATTTACATAGGAACTGTGCACGCAAATTGTAAAATTGTTTATTAAAATAATAAAACACGTTAAAAAAGTAAAAATTTTTTTGATGATGGAGTCGACGAAGTTTTCTTCTAAAGTTAAATCAAATAAAAAGTTAATGTGTTCAGTGAAAAGCTGCAGTAGCACTTCAGACATACATCTTCACTCTTTACCTACGTTAACTGCTTTCCAATAAAAACTAACCGTTTTATTTATGTAAAAAATATATTCGGAAAATTAGAGAAAAAAGTAAACTAATAGAAGCTTGGATGAAAGCAGTAGGTATCAAAGAAGTGAATTCCGGAATAAAAATTTGTTCACGTCATTTTAATGCACATGATTATATTTCAGCAAGTATTTACCATCAGCCATAACCTTAATATTTAAAACTAGAATCATACTAAAATTATAAAGTGAGAAATTATTTATTCCTGTGTAATTGATTTAACACAATTCTAATGATACGATATAAGTATTTTGAGGTTAAGAACCTACCTGCTGCAATACAACAAAGTTGCAATAATGTGTTTGCAACGTTCTCTTAAATCGGCTTTGCACGTGCAAGTCATTGATATGATATTGCTTAAATCACCCAGAATCACCTCACCAATTATATAACGTGAATCACTTTTTAAATCCGAAGTTTGTAAAAAGTAGGCAGTAAACTTGACGGAATTTGAAGGCTAGCTTCCGGATTTGTTATTTCCGAATTTTATAATGTGATTGGCATTAAAAACACGCTCACCTTCAACGAAATTTCCTTTCCGAGGCTTTGTGTCAGCCCAATCACATATTGTGTCAATACTTATCATTTTATCGTAATTTAAAAACTTGGAAATTGCACGGTACACTATAGGAACTACGATAAATTTTCCCTAATCGGCGCCATGTTTTTAGGCTCCTCCCATTTGACGGATCCCAATAGGGGTTGATTTTTTTTTTCTTAAATTACGGCATCGAAGCAGTACTCTCAGAAATGTAGACCTAGGTATAGTTAATTCTCAAAGGCAGGCACATGATGTAAAACAAATTGGGTGGTGAACAAGAATGAAGTAGACTAAAATTATTATCAAAAAATGTTATACGGAATATGAAAAATTAAAAGAAACTCAGCATCAAATTTCTCACTCTTCTTTTCGAAAACATACAGCCTTTGTCTAAAACTTTTTCGAAATAATGAGAACTAATAAAAACATTTCACGTTTTTTACAATAATTCTTGTCTACTTCTGTCCCAACTGATTTGCCCACCTAAATTAAATATGCCAAGATATTTCGTTTAGAAGCATTTCAGTGTATACATCCTAATCCCAATTACGTAATGTCGAGTTTGTGTGTGGTAGGAACTGATTATCCTTTGGCAAGATATCTAATTTCAATCGGCGTCTATTGTGGCAAGTGTTCTTTGTTAAGTTATCTCTAAACTAATTCAATCGGTTTAAATGGTCCAGTCGTTTCAATTTACGTAGTTGATTTGAAAACGTACGGAACGCACAAAGCAATTAACGTTTTAAATCCAATTAATTTAAAAGTTCTTAGAATGGAATGAATTTTCGATTAATTAAAAAACTAAAAAGAAAATGGTCATTTTTTTCTTTTTTGTAGCGCTCATCGTCTACGTTTCACCCCTTCAAAAAGCCGTGCCCCAAACCAATTTCGAACACAAAAAATATTTCTCGATCCAGCCCTGTGCTTTTCCTATCTTGAGTTACTTCCCGCACACCTTATAATTTACAGGCTTTAGCAAACTTACATTTTTACATTCGCATATAGACTATGACTTTAAAATAACATTAACGAATAGTGGAACTGAAAATACGTAAAAATTAATGAGTAGGCAGTACATAAATCATCATTAGTATTTTATCATCAGGCCGTATGAAGGTGCAAGACGTATTATCCGTGTTCGTGAATATTTTGATGAATCTACATACTGCGTGCATTAAAAATATGGACATCATATAGTTCGATAATGAAAGTCTCTGTTTTATTACAAATTAGTGTTCAAAAGTGTCCAAAACATCAAGTGGTGTAAAAAGCAGCTATACTACTGTCCAAAATGTCAAAGGTAACTATAATTTCAGGATTTATCTAGGACAAAAAGTGTAGGGGGAATGGAAATTTTGAAAATTCGAACATTCATGTTAAACAGTACGTATACTTCATTTACTTTCTCTAGCGATTTTCCCCTTCCAATGTCTTCGATGCGCGCTGCCAAAATCGTAGGTAAGGAGAAAAAGCTCATTATACTCTCGACTCTTGTTCATTAAACATAATTTTTCATACAGTACCTGCCAAAAGTTTTGTTTAATCATAAATAGTAGTGCGAGTCGAAAACAAGCGTTGAAGCCTTTAATATGTCTTCAAATATAAATAAACATCTCGTTGATATTTTCAGTAGTAAATGGTACCAATAACAACACATTTGAGCAATGCAATTGTAGTGGATAAAATGGTCAATTTTTCCGTGCAGTACTGTGCGGATTATACGCTTCTCATCGGTTAAGAGTTTGTCCGAGAGTTGTCTCCTTCCTTTTCTGGCCTAATGCTGTTCTCTTCTACTTTGCGCCTGTCAAACTGAAGGTCACATCGCTACCGAAAGTAAACGAAGTATAATACCTATTGTCAATCAAATGCTTTTTTTTTCAGGAATTTTCATTAATTAAATTAAAGACGTACAACAAACAAACTTACGTAACAAAACCCAAGCGAGCCAAAATCACAGCGTTATTAATAACAACACATCGACATTATTCAATTACCGAATATTTTTATCTTTTGTGTTTATTTAAATTTTATTGTGGCCTAATAAGAGTTTGTACAACTTTCGATCGTCGACTCCTGTCAGATCTGTTGCTCGACGATTTTATTTTTCATGAAGATATAGATCCCATATAATGAACGACCCACGTAGTATTTCAATACTTAAATAAAGCCTATCTGAACATTGAGTTTCTGGGACAAGAAGTCAGGCGAAATTGTACTTTTCTGCGTAACGGCATTAGTAAGATTTATTTTAAATAAATTGTGAGAAAACCATTAAAAAGATATACATTTCCAAGAATGTAAACATTGATAAGTAGGTTCAGAATTTAATAAAAGAAACATTGGAACTGCTGAATTTGACAGTTTACCGAAAAAGAAACAGCGCAGAAAAATTTACATTCATCAGCTGAAATCAATTTATTCCATTTTGTATTTTAATTCATAAAATTATTTCATTTTTAATAGTAAAATGATAAATATATACGTTCATAATTAAATAATACATAAATGTGTTTACCTTTAAATATCGGTTAGCTGCTAGTCTTGTTATTACTTTCATCAAGCAAAATTAACGGAATGGTGAAAATCAGAAATCTGCAAAGATCTCATTTGATCTGCTGAAATATGGGAATCTAATTAAAACTCTTGTGTAATTGGTAGAAATCTTGTTAGAATTAATTCCGTCATTATTATATGCATAACTAGGTATTTTCTCTTGTGTTTATTTGTGTAAATCAGTAATAATCCAGGAACGCTAAGAATTTTAGACAGTCCTGCCAACATATCATAGTTACTTTTCATCAACTATTCGTTAAGTCGTAATTCATTCTTTCACTTTCCCGTGAGTGTATATCTCGTGCCCTTCGCGTGTGATTTGAATTTTTCTGAAATACTACGGAATTTCTTAATCTTTTAGGAGATTTATTTCATTTAATTCGTGGAGATCACACCACCAATGCACGCAATTTATAGCATTTAACAAGCCTAAAGTCAATTAGACATACGCTTTTGGAATAAATATAGGTACAAAGTAATTGGACTAGTAGTGATGATATCCAGAATAAGACTGTCCCAGCCTTGGTCTTGTTGATATAGTCACAATCTCGGTCTTGATCTTCCTCATTTAGTTTCGGTCTTGGTCTTGGTCTTGTGTATTAAGTCGTAGTCTTGCGTTTTAAGTCTTGGTCATACTCATTTAATTTGATACGTTTTCTTTAATAATACTTTTAAGCATAATTTATTAATTTTTTTATGAAGACTAGAGAACTTATCATTCTTCTCACCTGTAAAATTGTGCAAAACTTAATCGGCGTGCACTTCTGGTGTGAATGTACTACACTAGAATAGTTCGATGTGACGTGAGTAAAACGACTGATGTTTCACTTGAAAATAATTTAATAAAAAAAAACTAGTACAACTACGATAAGGCGAATGATACATGAAATATAAACTAGAGTAATTAAATAAACGAAGAATTGAATAAGGTAAAAATGAATGTTAGTGAATCAAAGGCTGATGTATGAATTCTTTAAATTGTAAAGTGCAGACAATTTTATAGGTTTAAGGTCGGCAGGCGGTCCCTGCTGTTAGCAAAGATACGGGGGTGCAACGCCTCCGAGTAGTCTATGTATTTTTCTAATGATAAGGTTGTTGACTCAGAGGGTAGAAATTTATAATACCTAATATTCATGTTTATGATTGTCGGACAATCCGTCGATATCCAAAAATTTCCTAAACGTGCTTAACAATGAAAATAATTTTGAGAAGATATCATAAACCTAACAATATACTTAGAATAAGATGAATTTAATTTTATGTACAGAACAAGTCCTATGCTCGTTTTTCGGAAGATTTCGTTCGTTCGTTCGTTCGTACGTTTGTTCGTTCGTTTGTACGGAAGTTGTTTCTGTTGTTCTGCGTCAGAAAAAAAAATTCTAAATGAAATTGGTCCTTTCGCATGGTCCTGGGATGGACATTATTGCATCAAAGTTCTTGTTATTGTTGCGATGTCCTAAAAATTTTTCTCTTTCTAGAGACTTGCAAAATAAGAAATCGTACTCGATAACGGGACACGCTGCAACTAAAGTACTTATGAATTTGGCAAAATCCCGAATTTTGCATGCCTGTCGAAGCAGATAAGAGGACGTTAATTCAATATAGAGACTCTTTTCTTCTGGAAGTTCAACTTTGAGGGCGGAACTAGCTAATAAAAATCCAAGAAACTTGGCACGTCTAGTGGGTGTTAATTAACTTTTTTTCCTTGTTGATTATAAAACCTAAAGACTTTAAGAGGCTAAGGATCACACCAGTATCTCTATAACAACTTATATACGAACCCCTAATATCAAGAAGTCGTCCAAATAGTTAACAATCAGAATGCCTGTAGAACGAAGATGAGATGCTTCACAGGTTTCAGAAGCTTAGTAAAGCAAAACGGAGCCAAACTAAGACCAAACGGTAAGCAAGTAAACTTATATNTAAATAGCTTCGCCAGTGGGCGTTAACAATAACATTGAGGGTGCAAGGCGACCCTGTCAGTCAGGTCAATACCCCATTTCAGGTACAGACAAAATAAGTGAATTTAAATTTGGAAATTACAGTAATATAGCGAACGTGACTTTACAAAGGAAGAAATGTTACAATAAGATAGTAGAATACATTATAAAATTTATGGTTCAAAAATACTGAGATTACTGTTTGCATTTGATAAATAATATATACCTGAAAATTGTAGCTAAATAATAAAATGAATAATAGAATTGAATTTGTATACAAATAGAAAATAATACTTAAAATTTCCGACAATAATACAATTAGTATGCAAAATAAAATAAACCTATAGTATTGTAAAGATGCAACAGGTCTTATGTATTTAGTCTTGGTCTTGCATTTTCGGTCTTGATTTTAGTCTTGGTCTTGTTTATTCGGTCTTGATTTTTGCATCACCAAAACCAAGACTGAAATACCAAGCCCAATTTTTCTTATCACCATGGACTTCGCAATATTGATATTTGCACAATTATTTTTCTACTTCAAGACACGGCTGATCGAATCGTTATCCGCCTATTCCATTTAAAGCAGCCGGTAGCATGATTTTTTAAATTAACTTTTCCACGTCTTCTTTTTTGATAAACAAGAAACGCCAAACAGTAATGTTTTTTCTTTTGATCGTAGTTACAAGTTCATTTTCTTCATTTTAGTTTGCTTACGTTTCTCCAGATAGCGGTGCAATTTTAACTTTAACTTTGATTCGACTGGGAGAGGGATAAACATGATGTGAAGGCTTGGCTTCGTTGCTACGCGACAAGGGTCTCTTGTTTGATATTACTGCCAGATAAGGAGTCAGTAGAGAATTTAATCACTTTACTACAATACGTTACTAAAATAAAACCTTGTCTTCCGGCGCATCTTTATTTACTTATATTCAGTGGTGTTGTGCTAATTTTTTTTTTAGCGGAACGAGTATGTATAATTATATATACAGGGCCGATCCTGGGTAGGCGGCCGCTCTGTGCGGTCTCATGTCCCAATTTTCGCCCGTCGCCAGGATCGGCCCTGTATATAGCATAAAAAGGAAAGGAAACGAAAATCATTACGAAACCCATTTTGTGTATATGTATATATATATATATATTCTACATCTTCAGGAAAATCGGTACGTTTGTCGGCATTTTTCTTAGCATCACTGTAATAAACTAATAAAGTTTAAAACATCTACCAATACTGGAAACCAACATCTGGAAATTCTAGTTCACAACAAATGTATAATAAAAATTCTTAGCATTAGCCGCAGGCCCATTTGGGTATGGCAATAAACTATGCCAGGGATGAGTAACGTACGGTCCGTGGGCCGCTTGTATTAAAATTTATGTATGAAATCTTTACTTTTTTAAAATTTCATATTTTTTTCTTCTAATGTTTATTATAAATAAAGTTTAATTCCCGTTGAACCGGTTCAAAAACCGGTTCACGTATTTGTTTCGGTTCGGTTCGAGTTCCGGTTCAGCACAAAAAAAACGTTCCGGACTCCGGTTCACGGTTCGGAAAAACAAGCCGGTTCGTTCCGGTTTTTGTTCCGGTTCGGGTTCGGTTCAAACCCTTGTTTATAATAATACATATAAAAATTCGTCAAAAATTAGAAAAAAAAATCAGCAATTGTTTTTAATTTTTTTTTCAATACGTCAGCCAATTCTCGTTATCAGAAATCATCTTTAGTTCCGGAACGCGTTCCTGTCCAAAAAGGAAGTACCAGAACGACGTTCCGGAGCGTTCCGGCTCGACAACACCACTGCTTATATTGTGTTTCCTATTACTGGCGACTACTTAGTATATTTCTTATCAGTATAGGGCACCTTGTGCCTTCTCTTTATATGTGTATGTTAATATACCTACTCGAAATATTCAGATTGTTCAACACTTTCCCTGGCATATAGTCTGAGATTTATCTTTTCTTGTCAGGTTTTTTGCACCTGTTCCCTATTTTTAAAGGCATGAGACGTTACTGTTTCCTATCCATTTCTCAGAAACTACGGTAAATCCTTAAAATCACGTCTCTATCAGCGGCACCTTAGGACTATGTTTTTTTACATATTTCCCAAAACAATCGTAAAATATTGAACTAACGCAAATGAAAAGCTTATGTAGTCCAGTTCATTACTAAACCAATTTTATTAAGTTTATTAAGTATTAAATGCATACCTATTATAATACCATAAAAACTGATGATATGCGTTGATTAAGTTCACAGTAAAAGTGGGCGAAACACGTGATCGCAGTGGAAAGCTTTAGTAATAATTAGGGCGTGTCTTTTATTTTACTTACTCCTTTACCACAGTCTCCATTTTCTTTGAACGTTTAATCAACTCTTTTAAATTTAATTAAAATGTATGCCTAATACGTAACACACTTCCTATTTTCTATAAAATACAAATAGATTTTTTGTTTGAAAGATTCTCAATTCTCTATTATCTCTTCGAAATATGTCACCACCAGAATCTCTCGCTGCTTTTACGTAATTAACATAATTGAAAAAGAAAACAATTGGATGTTCGAGCGTTTGTAGCGTTGCAAGCTTTATGAAACATTGGTTCAATAATTCAGTAACATTAGAAACAACTTCAACACGAAAGAGAAGATAAATTTATTTCTATTCTTTTTGAATATATCTTTAATGCTATTCAAATTCTTGCTACATCAGCTATGATATGTACCCAACTATAGTATTTACTTTTTTGCTTAAATTTAATTTTATAAAAGCAATTTAGTAATTCTGGAAATAAATCTGCTATCAATTCGATTTCAATTTACTCTCTGGAAACTGGATTATCCTTGTATGTCGTAGGCCCTTTATAGAATGCGATCGTTTAATAGAATCGCTTCTGGCATTCATAAATTTTTTATGGAAAGAACGTGTAAACTCTGTAGACATTATATATAATGTGGTTATTATATAGTCATAATTTTCTTCGGATTATTTATCAGTTCTGTGTGGGTAGGTGCTACAAATCCGCCAAATATTTCAATCGAGTTGGTAACGAACAAGATATAAAACACAAATTGACTGTGGTATTCGGATGAAATTTCAGGATAACGAACATCCACAGGGATATGTAATTTGTCAGAATAAATGAGCTATTGGTTTCCAGTTTACGCAATTTCCGGCTGGATAATAAGAGAAGGTTTTTAGACTTTTAAAATCCCCTGTGCTTGAATGGTAATAGGTTTCGAATTAAAGTAAAATCAATATACAAAATTAATTCCATCATTATATATTCTTTAATATTGTTCCCCGATAATGATGTTAATGGGTAATATAATTTTGTGGAGCTGTCTCCTCCCAAGAAAAAAAAATATGTTGTCAATGGTAACGATTGCGAAGGTATATATAATTTCTTTAATCTATTTCATTAAAATAAATTGTATAATTTTATTTACGTCTACACCCTTCGGAAAGAAAATAGTTTAAGAAAATTGATGGATTTTATATTTTTCCCTAAACATCAGAGACGTCATTCAACTTTAGATCTGGGGACCCAAATAGAGGGGTTCAAGAGAAGAAAATGGAATCCATAGTTTCTTTAGGTTTGAGTTTATCTAATAAGTGAAGTTTTCCGAATCGCTTTTTAATAATTTTGGATTATAGGCATTTATTAGCACACCACAATATCTTGTAGTTTTTACTTTTACACAGCTGACGTATATCAGTAGGTATATATTGTTTTGCAGGCACTCATAGAATTTCGTAGTTTCTTGCTAAAGGTATGATAAGTGGGGACTTGGCAGGTGGTGATATCAATTTGGAACTTCAAAATTCCATTGACCATGACATTGAACCCGGAAAACAATATCGACCCAAAATTTTAGATTATCCATTTTCAAGGAGCTTAGAATTTTTTGGGTTCTCTTCAGTGTCCCCTTTTTAAGCTTCTATGCAACTTTCATTAATTTTATATAATGTGATACTAGCAAAACTTTTAACTTCAAAAATGTATTTTACATTTTACAAATAGAAAATACGTCTGGAAAAGTATTTTAAATAAAATACAAAATGCTTTTCTCAAAAAAGTACTTAAATGCAAGATAAAAATAGGTATTTTGTAATTTACATTTTAAATGCAAATATTTCACATAAATCACATCTCTGGATACTATGAAGCAAAAGCAGTAGCTTCCTCCCTATCTTGCGCATACCTATCGCGTCTGTTGCACCTCTTCACAGTGACAGGAACATCAATAACTTAACACCCTACCTGATATACAGTGCAGGCGAATTGAGAATCGAACATAATAGGATTATTTCCATAAATTTCGTCCGGGGTCTGCTCCTACTCCTCTCAACTCCTGCTTCTGCTTCTAATAAATCGATTACCAGCCGGAAAAGACATATATGCAATTTCAATATTTGTTTGATTTACTCCACCTATCATTTTCCGAAAAATGTTTCTTAGTTAACAATTCTTAAATAAATAATTGGATGAAATTTTAAACGAATTTACCATAAAATAGTATATTGTAGCAGTTTTTGTAAAAATCATGTGAATACTATGCTGAACATTACAGATAAGCAATTAAATTATTGCTATGTAGATGACGTCGTATATTTGTTTACAACTTACTATTAACAGAAACTGGTAATAAAGTCGTCCATCTGCAGGACATGGGAAAATAGAAACAGAGTTATTCCAAGTTATGTTACTCCATTTCTGGTGGCTCTGAAAGTTGTCATTTGGTTTAGATCAGCGAAATAAAATAAAACTAAATGTATGTATGTAGGTGGCAAGAAACAGCATTAAAATCAGGATTTGCAGGTTTACAACCGTAACTGTGGTAAAGTGGTGATGTGACTGGTCGTAAAAGACGAAACTAGAACACTCTATAATATGAACGAATGTTTTGTCTTTTATACTGTGGTCGTTTAGAGATATACTTGGTTTGACGCGAAATAATAAACAAAAACCGAATGCGTGTAGTGTACAGTCTTTATTCACTATGTACAGTAATATTAAGGAAAAATTTATACACAAAAGGATGTAATGTAATAGAGAAGAAAATAGTGAAACAGTTGATAGTTAAGGTTAAAGAATAATGTTGCGATAACTCATAGCGCAATCTGATCTGCTCTGGGCTTTCTAATTTTGGTTTTCAGGTTTTTAAAAGGCTTTAGGATAGTGAGTAGGGAAAGTTTCACGAAGGATTCTAGTTTAATGTTATCCGTCGGAATACCAAGAAAGTGGATGAAGGAGATGACCAAGGTAAGAGGCGTAAAAATGTGTAAATGGACAGGATGTAGGAAAGGGTCACTTTCTGTAGTTGGGTAAAAGCGTAAAGTTTCGAATAACACCAACTGAGACAGAGTACACAATAGGATAGGTTCGAACAGGATTTGTACGAGGGTGGATTGATAAGTTTCCGGCCTGACCAAGAAAAACAAGGTTTTTAAAAATTTTTTTTTTTTATTTCTCAACATAATCTCCTCCAAGGCTGATACATTTCTCATAGCGGTGTTCCAGTCTATTAATGCCATCTCTATAGACTGATTCGTCAAGCTCCTCAAAATAACCATTTACAGCTTCGATTACTTCTTCATTGTCCGCAAATCTCTTACCGCCAAGCCATTTTTTGAGATTAGGGAACAGAAAATAGTCACTCGGGGCTAGGTCTGGAGAGTAAGGAGGGTGCGGCATCAATTCAAACTTTAGATCGTTGATTTTAGCCGTCGCAACGATTGACGTGTGCGCTGGTGCGTTATCGTGATGAAACAAGATTTTTTTCTTCGCCAGATGAGGTCGTTTAATTTTCACCTCGTGGCTCAAACGTTGCAATAAGTCTGCGTAGTATTGACCAGTGATAGTATTACCCTTTGCAAGGTAATCAATGTATATAATACCTCTTGCATCCCAAAAAACAGTAGCCATAACCTTGTTCGCCGAAAAAATTGTTTTTGCCTTCTTTGGAGTTGGTTCCCCTGGTCCAATCCACTGTTTAGACTGTTCTTTGGTTTCAGGAGTGTAGTGGTGGACCCACGTTTCGTCAACGGTTACGAATCGACGCAAAAATTCGCTTGGATTACGCTTATACAATGACAAATTTGCGGTAGAAATGTTTTTTCGAATCAATTTTTGGTCGACTGTTAGCAAACGCGGCACCCATCTTGCACAGAGCTTTTCCATATGCAAATGTTGGTGCAAAATATGTTGCACACGTTCATATGACATCTTACAGGTCTCAGCTATCTCACGCACTTTCAATCTGCGGTCTCCCAGCACTATTTGATGAATTTTTTCGATCATATCTGGAGTTGTGACCTCAACGGGGCGTCCTGAGCGAGGCCCATCAGAGGTGCTCACACGACCCTTTTTAAACTCGGAAACCCACTGCTTAACGGTTGAATATGACGGGGAGGATGTCCCCAGTGTTGAGTCCATCTCTTTTTTAATTTCCTTCGGCGTTAACCCCTTCAAATAAAAGTATTTGATGACAGCACGATTTTCCTGCTTTTCCATTTTTACGAAAACCACAGAGGCGTCTTGTTCAGCGTGCTGTCAAACCTACACTAGCAAGGAGATCGGGCTGAAACTATAGCTACAAGCTATCCAAGGATGGTACTATAGAATGTCACCTCAAGGTAGGCCTAGTGGCGTCATCTCTTGGTTAGGCCGGAAACTTATCAATCCACCCTCGTACATGATGGAACTAGATACGGAAGATAAAAGTAGACACAAAAAGGCAGATTCGGAAAACAGAAATGCATACGTACAATAAATTATATACGGAATATAAAAAACAAAAAATTTACAGAAACACAAAATATATAAGATTGACAGGGGCGAGTATGGTAATAAACGCCACAATACAAAACATTTATTTTGTAAAGAATGAACTTATTCAGATAGGCATGGCTGAAACAAAATCTTATAATTTACAATTAATAGTTAGCATTTCAGGCTCTTTAAATAAGCATTACCCACTTTTGTTTAATATTAAAAGCTTTCTAGATATTTTGTAGAAAATAATGAAAAGAAAGCAACAAGCTGACGCGATGTTTCGCTCTAAATTATTGGCTTTATCAAGGTAGGGTTTTAACTTGCAGATAAAGCCCACAATTTTATGCGAAGCGTTGCATCGGTTTGTTGACTTGTAGATTCATGAATAACGTTTTCACCCTGATTAACTTTGATTCTTCATTCATCGTTGAACAAGATCAAGATTGATAAATATTAAAATAAAGAAAAGTCAAGAATATCGATTTTCACAATACATTAAAAACTTACTTAATATTTACTGAATTATAACAGCGAACAGCAAATAGACCTCTTTCCAGTGGTTTAGCTAATTACGAGAATTAATTTGCTAAAAGCAAAAAGTTAATGGTATTTTATATTTTTACCCTAAACAAACCGTCAATCAATTATGAAAATAGCTACTATAAATTGATTGACCATTGTTTGAAAGATAAAAGTTTTTTCTAAAACATTTTTATTTCATTATCTTTAGACGTTTCTATATTAAGGTGGCTCTGAAAGTTGTCATTTGGTTTAGATCAGCGAAATAAAATAAAACTAAATGTATGTATGTAGGTGGCAAGAAACAGCATTAAAATCAGGATTTGCAGGTTTACAACCGTAACTGTGGTAAAGTGGTGATGTGACTGGTCGTAAAAGACGAAACTAGAACACTCTATAATATGAACGAATGTTTTGTCTTTTATACTGTGGTCGTTTAGAGATATACTTGGTTTGACGCGAAATAATAAACAAAAACCGAATGCGTGTAGTGTACAGTCTTTATTCACTATGTACAGTAATATTAAGGAAAAATTTATACACAAAAGAATGTAATGTAATAGAGAAGAAAATAGTGAAACAGTTGATAGTTAAGGTTAAAGAATAATGTTGCGATAACTCATAGCGCAATCTGATCTGCTCTGGGCTTTCTAATTTTGGTTTTCAGGTTTTTAAAAGGCTTTAGGATAGTGAGTAGGGAAAGTTTCACGAAGGATTCTAGTTTAATGTTATCCGTCGGAATACCAAGAAAGTGGATGAAGGAGATGACCAAGGTAAGAGGCGTAAAAATGNCAAATTCATTAAAATTAAACCGTCCTAAGTACTGTAAGGAAGTGTACCTAAATTTTCAACGAGGAAAAAATTACAAAAAAATTAACTCAAAACTGCAGAAGAACGAACTACCCAAAGTGAACACGATTTTTACTAATTTTGTATTTTAACAAATTAACCTCTAAAAATTTAAAAACTAATAAACGTCTGCTATCTTTAATATGTCATTTTTATTTTTAAATTTAATTTTAAATGTATACATGTAAAATAAAATTACTTAATATTGTTTGAACTGAAAGAAAACATTAAATTATTACATTAACTTCCACTAATTCAATGTATAGATATTTACTTTAAATTTACAACTAAGTCAGCCATTTTTATTAAGCAACTCCTTCGTATAAGTTCCATATACCTACATTACGAAAACATTACATTTTTGTATCACACTGACGTTTCTAGAAAGTTTTTATGGATTCAATGGCTTTCTTGGTTTTCCATTTTTCTTTCTGTTTACGTAACGTAAAAGTTTATTAAAGTCATTGGAGCATATTGACATCTCCAATATTTATGATAATTTTTATGACGGCGTTGCGTCACACTCCTGAATTATGTTATCGATAGTAATACCATCCTTGCACCTCGTCCTGCAATGTTCTACCCTAACGTCCTTAAACCGTTAAAATTAAAACTTTTGAGAATTGCTGATTATGAAATTATAAGTGTATAAGGTTGTCATGAGAGACAAACAAACTTGAAAGTTTGTTGTTGATAAATAGTATTACCCTCACGATGAGGGCGGTTTTAACTATAAGTATATTTAATCGTTTTCGTATTTCCAGCAATAAGCACACCTTATTGTAATATTCGCTATCTCCAGTTAAGTTTGCGAAAAGAATAAGCCATCAAAACACTTAATTGTGGGTTTCCGAATTGAATTGACGCCCCATTTAAAAAATCGATATTTATAATCAGCATTCACAAGAACCGACTCGGCGAAGGCGACATGGTAATAAACGGGCTCACAATTTACATTTAGGGGATGAAATGTAACACGGCAGACGTGTGCGCTTTCACGTCTATAGTCTTTTCGCTTATGTTCCTCCCTCGGTATTAATAAGCAAACTTTAAGTTGTAGACGCCGTCTTAACGAGAATATAATCAGATGACAGAGGCAACTCAGGAAGAATTTAATTGTTTTATGGAAAATACAGGGTAGGTCCTTATTGTCTTCGTGACTAGCTATACGATTACACAAAAACCTAATAGACCAAATGTTTTTTGGGTGGAGTTAATTAATTAATTAAGTTAGGTATCATGTTTGTACACAATACTTCCTTCAAAACGTAGATAAAAGTGGGCTAGGCATGTCTGAATGTATTTGACCCCTTTTGTGGTGGAACAAATACATAGGGAGCTGCGGGGACTAAGTTTGTTACTGAAACTCAAACGGAATTTGTAAAAATCTATCATCTGTATTTTAGTTAGCCAGAATTTATTTTGTGAAAGGATAATTCACAAATCATCTTGCATAATAAAAACTTTGTTAATTTATTAAATTTTGAAGGGAATTTATGTTATTTATTTTATACTACTCAATGGTGAAAACCTTTCTTATTAATGTGAAAATTCATTTTTAATTGTTTTATCCACTATCGTACCTTAGCTTAATGAAGGAAAATTTGTTGCTGTTGTCACACCCTCGACGGGAATTGAACCCGCGACCTTTGGCTTTACGCATCAATGCTCTGATCACTAAGCTACGAGAGAGAGATAACAACAGCAACAACGGATTCGATTCCCGGCGAAGGTGTGAGAACAGCAACAAATTTTCCCACATTAATCTGAGGTAGTTTATAGCGGATAAAATACTAAAAATGAATTTTCATATTAACCACTAACAAAATGTCAGTGTTTCATGTAGGTATATATTTTAAATAATAATCACAACTTGGCCGGATATTTGCCGCTAACACGGGATGAAAATGCTTGTTTACATTTTTTAATTAACTTAATACTGTACATGCATATGTTACCAGTTATTAGACTTATTATCTTTCCAGGTTTGTCTGTGACCATTACGAATAGGACTTCCTCCCCGAGAGTTCCAGCCTGTTACATTCACCGTCGGAAAGTTTGGTGAGTGGTTAGTTTATTCTTATTATATCCTTTTGAATCTCATAATTTTTATATCCTTTTGAACTTTATAATTGTTTGTGATTACTGAAAAAAAGGGATAACACCTCATTATACTTATAGGTACCGAAGTTAATGTAATTAATATTATCACGAAATAATTCGATGTGGAAGTAGAATTTTTATAATAAAATTAACAGTATAAGATGGGGGGTGCAGTTATTGTGGAACTTACTTTAATTTAAAATGTAAAAATAGAAAAAAGGATTTTATTAAACAGGTGAAATATTTTGCTCTGTCCAATTTTTAATTTTTCTTGGACATGCAGCAAATGGACGATATCAAAGTCAACTAAATACCTTGTTTCTAATCATAGATATATAATAATATCTCAAATTTAATGATACTAATTCGATCAAAACAGTAATCTCTTTGCCGTTAATTGATATAATTAATTAAAAGTAAAGAATGGTATGCAAAAGAACCGATCCAAAGATTGAAGGCTGAAGTCAATTTAGACTCTTGTCCGATGATTTTAAAAAGTTGCAATTTGATTGAAGATATGAATCCACCAACACAATAGCTTAAAGTCAGTTAGTTATAAGCTGTTCAATATCAACAAAACACTTGACAGAACTATGCGGAAAACTAGGTTACACGGTTGTTAAATCAACTTTTTAACGTTATTAGAATATCCATGTTTATATCAAATTTAATTATTTATCAATTACACTTCAAAGAAAGCATCTTCTAATGTCAAATATGGTTAGAAACCAATAAGTCGCTCTATTGATAGTATAGTTCTACTTGTATGTCGCAGTTTATTTCTTTTATGCACTTGATTGAAGCTAAAGAAAAGTTGAGTGAAATTGTTGAAACAGCAGAAATACCAAATCTTTGCTTAACCTAAAAATTGGTATGTTTTGGTCCAAAATTCGTTTGCATCTATCTCCGTAAAGGAACCATAAGTTCGCATACTTTAGCTAATCTATACAATTAAATAATGGAACAATTTTAAACAAGGATGAAATTATTTATTTACGTATATACATATTTAAAAAAATTAGGTGTTTTAAGCAGAAAATTGTTAACATTATTATTTTCGTCGCATAGTTCAAAAAATTATTTTTCATTACTTTTATTAGCTTTTAAGCGGTTCTTAGAACGTTCTAGAGGAAGTTCACTTATACTGATGTCGGAATGTGAGGAGACATTGGCACCTACTCCGTGCGATTCCAAATCCAAGCCGCATTTCGCCGACCGCAGCCTAGCTGTACTAAATCTGTCCGCAACACGTCGCGCCCCTTTAGAAAATAAAACTTTTAAGCTACTAAATGCGGCAACCACAGGATTAGATGGGCTCGGGATTGCTTCTCCTTCGTCTGGCGCATTTTCATTTTCTGATTCTGAGGCAACAGGAGTCGAAGGGGCTGTTTCGAAGTTTTCTTGATCCGGGGTCTCTTCACTTTTGGCTTGTTGCAACGGACATTGACGTAAATCTTCTATAAATTCCACGTTTTGGGTTTGCTTTAAACTTTCCACCATTCCTTTTATCTTGTTCGAGGGCGGATCTTCCACGATATTTTGGGTGCTGTCCCTGTAAAATAAAACCTCCTTTCTTACCATTTTATTCTCATGAATTAATTCGCAGATGGTGCTTTCTATGTTCAATAATCTTTCGCGACAAATTTTCCTAGTTTTCTCTACTGCCTCTAAAAGCCTTATTTCTTCGGTGGTTAATCTTCCCGTGAAAGCGGCTTCTTGATCTCTTAAACATTCCAATTCGTCTAGTAGCTGTTTTTGATATTTGTACAAAGTGACCACTTGTTCCATGTACTCGAAGTCGTCAGTAGTAAACGAAATTGCGGTTAAATCGCAAGTCTCGTTACTGTTTGACGAATGTGACGCAGACATTTCTCCATTGCAACTGCCCTCGCCCTCCCCTTGATAGCCACCACATGCTTCTTTATACAGACATGGCTTGCACCTGCAACAGTCTTCAGAACATGGACAAACGCCTGCTTGACCTGTGCATGTGGTATTTTGTTCGGGAGAGCAAATATCCGCGTCAAAATTCGTTGCTGCAGCACATTCCCAACAGTGGCAGACATTGGTTCCTTTATTACGACGTACCGCCGGCGATTTCTCTAATTTCTTTTCTATCAAATATATCTTCTGCTTTAGTTCAGTATTTCGTTTTCTGTATTGTTCTGCTAGTTCATCCCAGTTTCTGTTTTTGCATTTCATATTGTTTTTTGTGTTACATTTACTAAAATTTTGTTTTGAGGTTGTTATAACCTTGTTTCAGTGACATTTTTTTAGTAGGTCACTAGGATGTACAAAAGTATACTTTCATTGGATAATACTAAAGCACAGAATAAAGTGCAGGAAGTTAATATCGGAAATCAACGAAAACAAGACTGAAGAAAAGAGTTTTTATGACTTTCGTTCAATTTTATTTTTTATGATATGCATTATGACTTCATAAAAAAAGGCGTTTGAAGATTTCCAACCTTTAGAATTGATAGTAGGTACTATTAAAACATGATAATTTTATTTCTTCACATTTAATTTTAGCCACTACATCTTGATTAGTTTGGTATAAAAGGGGAAACCTAATGAACCAGAAACATGAAACTGTACATATATATAATCGTAGCTAATTATCTAATTGGTGAATATTATATATAAAAGAAATTATGATTGCTGTCAGCACAGGGAAAAGTATATTACGAAGTTGGTGTCAGTAATTTCTTATGCTGAAGTGTACTATGTGTTGCATACGTATTTACAAACAATTCCCCTAAATTTAATTTTTAATTTTTTAACCTAAAGAAAGTGATTAAACAAATTGTTCACATAAGTGAATTTCGACCACTGGAAGCAATGGTGCTAACAGTTTCGAGCTCACAGTGACTGGATAGGGGGGAAGAACTTGTATTCAATGATAGGAATTTAACAGTTTCCTTTCAATTTTTGATAAGATAAAAATGTTCAGTCTCTCAGAGTCTCTGAAAGCGAGACTCGAGTCTCTGTCTCTCATCGAGTCTCTCTGGTGTCGCTGAGAGAGACTGTCAAAAAAACTGTTTAGCGTCTCTGAACGAGAGACTCGAGTCGCTCATAGAGAAATTCTCATTTCGTATCCAGTCTCTGAACGAGAGACTCGAATCTCTCAATAAGTGGTGTCTCGATAGACATGGTTAAAATTTTCTAAGTTCAACATATTTCAGAGATCCCAGTCTTTCTACGAGAGACTCGAGTCTCTCAATTTTTCAGTTTTATTCATTCAGTCTCTCTGTGAGAGACTCGAATCTCTGAATTAACAATTTTATCGTTCGAGTCTCTCATACAGAGACTGTTAGAGATCCATAGAAACACCTAGGCAATAACTGAGAGACTGTGAAAGACTGTGAGAGACGATCTCAGAGACGCTGAAAACTGTCAGAGACTGGAGAGAAACTAAAAATTTTTATCTAGGGTTATCTTTTAATACAGCAAAGACTAGTGTATCCTAATTTGTAGATTTAATATTCTCGAAAAAGCGAATTTTGAAATTTAGTTGTGATTTTAGAGGCTAGTACGCGGTAATTCGCGTGGTGCATACTTTGAGATTTCCTAAGTCAACATTCACTCTTTCGCAATCAGTATAACTACTTATTAATAATAGTTTATAATGTTGGCGTCGGTCTCAGATACACGGACGTATTATATATCAAATTAATATTTCGGCGTTATATATTCGGTAAAAAAGGGCGCAGGATAATTGGTCACACCACTCACGCATGACAAAAAACGTGCACCATAAGAATACGTATTGTCGTTAATTTTTTTGGTTGAAAAGCTTGGAGGTCTTCGAAATTTTTGAGTATTGCATTTTTATGGACATAAGTAGTACCAAATGAAAGACGATTCTTTTATTAGATTCAGTATTCTGTTTATTAATTCAACATATTGTACATACCATTTCGCAACAAAATTTCTAATGAATAAAGAAACTTCGTTCTTTTCATAACTCGATTTTTTGCAACGTCTCCCAAGAATTTTAATGTAAGACATTAGACTTTGTACTTCGCAATATTAAACAACAAATATGAAACTTTGAATACAAGCAACCATAAAAGGGTGAGCTATGCCTTTTGTACTCGACACGAAACATACTTAATAGTAAACTGTTGATGTTTAAGAAATTATAATTTTTGAAATTGATTTGCAATTAACATAGATTACTTCTTCACCTAAAGATGACATAAAATGCAGTAATAATTATTGTGATAGATTAAAATATTTAGCAACAAGATTGTATGTTATTTCTGTATTATGGATTGAAGGCTTTCGCGATTCAATATTTATTTCAATTTCAACTTATAATATACTAGCTGACCCGGCCACGCGTTGCTGTGACTAACATTTTTGTCATATTACATTGTTGTAAACTATTTAAGGGGAGCGGTAGGAGAACATCAGACATGGGCATAATTAAAAAGCAGGAATAATTTCACTGTATTATATTCACTATAATATGAATTTAATTTATACTTCAGTCTAAGTAACACGTGGCCGGCTATGCTAACACCAAAAATTGAAAAAGTAAAATTCACTGTATTTCGTTTACTACAAAATAAATTTAACCAATACTTTAGCAACATGTGGTGGTTATGCTATTGAAATTGTAGGTTATATGAAACGTTTGGAAGTTTGACATAGCGCCATCTATTGAATATTGCGATCATAAATTGAGATGTAAGCTATTCCATCTTTCAAGTTGGATTAAACTGCACACGGTGTACAAATTTAATTAAAATCGGTGAAGTAGTTTAGGAGTCTATCGCAGACAAACAACGTGACACGTAATTTATATATATTAAGATTTTACTTCTATAAATTAGTGATGAGCAAAGTAAGACCAATACCAAGACCAAAACTGTCCCAGTTCTTGTATTGATCAAATACTTCTAGTTTTGGTCTTGATCTGGTTGATATAGTCTCGGTCTTGCTCTTGGTCCTGCGTGTTAAATCTTGGTCTTGCTCTTTTAATCTAATACTTAACCTTTTTTTTAAGATAATTCTTTTAAGCACAATTTTCTTTTTTATGAAAATTTTTCGGGAAAAAAACTCAGTTTTTGTGTGTATTTCAACTATGTGATATCCAGACATAAGAACAAAGAACACTTACACCGTGGTCATTTTTGTAGTCCTTTTTTTCAAATAGTTTTTTTTTATTTAGTGTTAAAAGCTTTTAAAGCAAACTGAAAATTTCAAATACAAAAAAAGGCTTTTTCTAAGAACAGGAAATATTAAAATTACTTCAAATAGTTTAACTCATAAATTCACCGGAAGAAATATTTTTTTTGTTTAGTCTCCAAAGCTAATTTTTTCCCTAAAGGATTAAGTAAACTACCACAGTTCTTAAAAGGATGTACCTTTATTAAATATGTTATTCTAGTTTACCAGGAGTTTACAAAAAGTTATTTTCGTTACATTTAAATTGTGTGCAGATTTTTTTTATAAATACAATCTGGCAGGTAATGTTGTCCTTCTTCATTTCCTATAGATATGAAAAATCGTCCGAAGTGACTGGTGCATTACGTTTTCCGCCAACATTACGTTTCTTAAGATTCGCTAATCCCTGACAGCATTGGGACTTGCCTTGTTGTTCTCCGTCAAAGCCACAAGGTGAACACGTACAAGATCCAAATTGTCTACAAGGACATCCTCCTGATCCATTTTGGCACGTGTTTCGATTAAATTTAGGCAGATTAATCGGCTTTCTTTTATAATTTGTGTTGGCACAATTAGAACAAGGATTTTCGATACCGGAATCTTTTTGCAATTGATTCAGTTTTTCTTCGAATAGACATAATTGCTTTTCCAAAAACTCATTTCTTTCATTGTAAATTCGAATTAATTGGGCCAGTTCGTCTTGTTTACTTCCGTACTGCGATTTACTACACATTTTAATTTTCCTTTAGATTATTTACTTCAAATTTTCCCTAACCTTTTAATGTCATTTTACCGGATATGTTGATGATTTTATCGACAGCATGATGATGTTTTAGGACAGTTACTTTCGAAGATGGAGTTGACGTCTTTAAACATTTTATTAATCCTTTTCATTTTCTTGAAAGACATTTCAAGATTTTCCAACAGAGGATTGCTTAGATCTAGTCTACAGCACGTAGTAGGTGATCCACAACCTAAATCTTGTTGAAAGTGATTGTTGTTGTCGCACGAAAATGAAGGAGTTGAACATGTGTTACACTTTAAATTTCCCAGACAATCGTCGGAAAAATTGCATTTGGCGGGCAGTAAACTACAGGAGTTCGATGTCATGCATGACGGTGAGCCGAAGCCTGCACTTCCTTTGCAACACGAAGGGGGTGAAAATTCGCAGGTGGGCATCTTACTATTACAGCCCCCTAGAGTTATGGACAAGCATTTTGAATCAGCTGATCCATGTAGATTGCAATTGGGTTTCGGTAAACAAGTCGGACAGGATTTTTTTATGTAACAATTGATTTTTCGTTCGAGAGCATCAAGGCGGGTGTATATGCTGTTAGTCTGGCAATTATAGGAATCTACAATTCTTTTCCATTCGTAACATCCATTTTGCATTCTTTTATTTGGTCATTTTATGAAACGTTTTGATTATGAAGAACTGAAATTTTGGCAACTGAATTTTGACAATTGATTATTTAGGTTATGCGGTAACTTATAGTAATATGAAGTAATTTTAGCAAATATTTAACATTGTCAATTGAATTGCTGATATTATAATCAATTAGGGTGCTTCAAACAAAATTTTTTTTCTAACTCTTACCCCCTCAAATGTTTCTATTTGATGTAAAAAAAATCCTCGCCAAACGTGAGCCCTATAGCTTGTTTTAAATTGAATTTACACATAATTTACGCAATTTTTTCCAAAAAACCGTTTCATATTCTCCAAGTTGAGTCTTTGAGCTTTACAAAACTCTAAGAAAAAGTATGATCATCTTTACACAGACTAGTTACAGCCATTTAAAAATTACTAAATTTTGAAATTTGAAAAAATAGCTTGCAATTATTTTCTTTTTGCATAATCCTCAAAATTTTTAATCAAACTATTAGTCAGCATTGTATTTTTATATATTACAAATTCCAAAAATGGTTCTGAGTACGTAGTGTAGGTGGCAGCACACATGATAATAATAAGATAAATGAATTAATCGTATGATTACAAGTAATCATGGATTAGTTTTGTTCCATATTAGTTTATATTAATTATCCAACAAAATAATTGAACATGTTCATTCTAGTTGGTAGTTTTTTATTAATGATAATTAGAACACATTATAGCAGTTAAGAAAAATACGCCTTTCCGATACTGATTTATTCTGCAGTGGCAAGTCTTGTTTTGGTACAGTTTGGGAATTTGTAAAGATAATCATACTTTGTCTTAGAGTTTTGTAAAGCTCAAAGACTCAACTTTGAGAATATGAAACGGTGTTTTGGAAAAAATTGCGTAAATTATGTGTAAATTCAATTTAAAAGAAAAAGGAATTTTTCCTAAGTTAATTAAATGGGAAACTAAAATAAAAATAGCGACCCCTTAGATTTGAGCTATAGGGCTCATGTTTGGCGAAGATTTTTTTACATCAAATAGAAACATTTGAGGGGGTAAGAGTTAGAAAAGAAAATTAAAAATTTTGTTTGAAGCACCCTATAATCATAATTGTTAACATCAGGAATAGTTGAATTGGGTTTGAACAAATTAAAAACCCAGAAAATAGGCAGAAAAAAAACTTGTTATACATATACATATATTTAGCAAAACATCGAAAAAGTATAAGTGCCGTTTCACATGGACGCGAAAGGAATGCAGGCATTCAGTTTATCGACGCGTTCATTTTGAAGCACGAACCGGCGATTTCATGAGTATTTATTCGATCGATCCGTGAAGAAAGACGCTGCATTGCCGTTTTCTTATTGTTTGCCTTTCGTTAATGACATAGACGTAGAAGATGGACTGCGCAATTTCTATCTATCTATAAAATAAACACAGGCAAAAACGTGCGAGAGAGACAAAACGATCGTGCGGGCAGTAGTTATCTTTTTGTAGAATTTTAATTGGTCTACGTCACAAGGAAAAGACACAGGCATTGATTGTACGGTCGTTTTCTCATACAGATAATGACAACGCAACTTGTTTTTCTTCTATTTTTCGTTATTGCTATACTGATACTGAGTTCACCAAACATGCCGTTGAAGCGGTATAGGAAATTTTTCCTTACTCTGAAAAGGAGAACGTTACTGCGATGTAGGCAACGCAGCGCGAACCTATTTCGTTGATCGGCCAACCAAACGCACCCTTGTGAAAACATTTGTAAAAGGAAACTTTTTAGTGTTTCGTTCCCACCAGCTACTAATGCTGGTTGGCGGGCAGTCCCTCCGGACTACGCCGGAAGGTAAGGCGGAAGGCCCTCTTCAGCCTCCTTTCAGGAATCGTGGGAATGGGTGAGTGGTGGTTCGGGTTAGAAAGATGAGATGGACGAAATGAAGACAGAAGAGAATGTAAGATTATCTGTGGAATATTACTGTCCTACCATTTGCCTAAGTGATCTCAGGAAACCTCAGAAAAACTTGTACCAAGGCAGACGGACCCAGAATCGAACCGGCGTCTTCCCGAATGCAAAGCAATGGACTAAACCTCTAGGCATTTATAGAGCGACGAACGTTTACATGTGCGCGATTAAACACCACTGATCCGCTTCGTGTGGAACTGCCGGAGGGCCGCACGAGTTTCATACGCATCCGTCTGAAACAGCCCTAATCCTTCAGAGTGATGGCCCAAAAATCCAATGAAAACATTTCACCGTCAAATAATCATTATCGTTAGATAAACGAAGGTTTCCTTTTTCTCAAATTTTTTAAATTAACTGATTCACTAACTAATAAAGTTAATTTTTTAATTTTTCAACATCTTTACCTTTGACTTTTGAATTGAATAGATTAATCTGAGAAAACTACAATAATTTAAAAAGTCTTCCAATACTATCTCATAAAAAATTACTGTTAAAGTTGATTTTGTTATACTGTAACGTGTGGTGGACCAATTAGGTATTCAAGGACAAATGGGCTGAAACGTATGTTGTGCATCATCCAAAATTGGTTACGACGTATTATTTTCACTCTACTGATTATATTTAAAAGGATTTAACTTGTAATAATTCTTGCAAGTAACTTAGATCGTGTGCTGTTGTCATTATCTTTTGTATTGTTTCGTGCACACCATGACGTACCTGAAAGTTATCCAAGTGTATAATTTTCAGTAGCAAAGAAAATCTTTTTTATTTTGCTTATTTAAACAATCCTACCAATTAAATATTTTATTCAAGGTCTCATTATTATTATTCTTTTTTATCTAATTTATTTCTCGTTTTAATTTCGCATGCCAGAATCGTGCAGAAAAGGATGGGAAGAAAGGCGAGAAGAAATATTAGGGGAAGACCAATTCGGGTTTCATCATGAATTTTTGCGAATTGGTTCAGATAAAGACCAGAATTATAAGGCTGAATAATAATCCTTTAGAACTCCACAGAAATTCAATTCATTATATTTCTGACAGTGTATTAAAAAGTAATTATTGTTGCTTGTCATGTCTTAATAGGGATTTGCGACTCTGTTCCCTTTATTAACACATTTTCAATTATCTTTCGTAATAGAAGGATGGCAGTTTTGATACTCTGGATTTTTCAATAATTAATTTTAATTACTTCAGGCTTGGGACTCTGTACCTACTCTGATTACTTCTCGGAAAAATCCCAAGATATTTAAATGTACCTACGTGTTCGGGGACAAATCTGTTTGAATATTCATTAGATGCCCTTTTATTAAACACCAATTCCCGTCTCGAATGAAGCCGATCGAAAAGTAGATAAAGTGTTATAAATTAAACCAAAAACTGACCTACTGCGCTAGTATTGAAAAATAATGCTCTCATTTGATTTCCTGTTTGTTTTTATTAGGTATTAAGAACTAGAACACACCATTGAACAAGATTGAAAAGGAAGAGGGCAGAGACTTAGGAGTTCAAATTGTATACAGTTATCAGAAAATTGATAAAATGTCCATTTCACTTTGAATAATAACAATTATTAATCCCAACAATGTTACTATATTCAAATCCAGCGCTATCCACATCTTGTATTGAGAACAATTTTGAAAACTACGAACAACTGTTAATCCTAAGACTGAAAATAAAACGACTAGTTTGACTTTAGTTCTCAAATTTATTTAGGGAGATATAAATTGTCGACAATTTGTTCAAAAAATCATGAATTAATCCAAGAAATTAACTAATAACGTCAGCATGTGTTCAGCGGATATACAAAATGCCTACATATAAAACACATCATCGTAGGGTTGTCTCCACTCTTTCCTATCCCGAGCTAATCTTCACATTTCCCTAAAACTAGAACGTACTTAACTATTTCTGAATATAAGTCTACCTCTTAACTCGAATTTCTACTTCTAATATCTTTAACTAGTCCTTCATGCCTGAGAAGGTGTTCTACCTCCTAATACCTCCTCACTTGTAGCCTTCTCTATGTGCAGTAACCTCTATCACCACATTTAGAACGCTTCTAACCTTTTCTTTTCTGTCGCACCCAAGTTCCATATTTCGCACCCATACAGCGCTGTGCTCCAGACATACGCCTTTAACAATATTTTTCAAATTTCTAAATTAACTGTTCGAGAGCGTAAAACTGACTTCTTTTTCTTAAAGACAACTCGACCCTGCCCTATACTTTGTTTTATATCTCCACAAAATCTATAAATTCAGTTACTCTGATATATTTGTAGGTACTTAGTGTATAGTCGTAGACATGCTTTGTAGGCGTGCTCAGTTTTCCCTTCTCGGTGAAGAATAAGATCACAATGGTTTCAGTTCTAATGTAGCTGTTTTCTCATTAGTTGTTTTTTTTCTTACCTGCGTTAAAAATATATATCACTATAAAGAAAGAACCTTTGTCTAGATTCGTTCATTAATAACGAATAACAAATGAACCACTTTCTTGTGACTGGTGCTTTCTTGAAAAATAAGAAACAAGTAATATATAACAAAGATCTTTAGAACCTTCATCAGAGCGGCTTGTGCTTCTTATAAAATTAGCGTAAAACACTCCTTCCAACTGAGCAGATATTAATTATCATGAAAAGGTCATTTGGGAATTACACAGTTTTTAACAACGTATTACCCGAAATGTTCAGTCTTTCAGAGTCTCTGAAAGTGAGACTCGAGTCTCCGTCTCTCATCGAGTCTCTCTGGTGTCGCTGAGAGTGACTGTCAAAAAAACTGTTTAGCGTCTCTGAACGAGAGACTCGAATCTCCCAATAAGTGGTGTCTCGATAGACATGGTTAAAATTTTCTAAGTTCAACATATTTCAGAGATCCCAGTCTTTCTACGAGAGACTCGAGTCTCTCAGTTTTTAAATTTTATTAATTCAGTCTCTCTGTGAGAGACTCGAATCTCTGAATTAACAATTTTATCGTTCGAGTCTCTCATACAGAGCCTGTGACAGATCCATAAGAACACCTAGGCAATAACTGAGAAACTGTGAAAAACTGTGAGAGATGCTCTCAGACTCGCTGAAAGACTGAAAATTTTTGTCAAGGGTAGTGGTGGGGTAAGGTTTGTGATAAATAAAAATTATAACAAACGTAGTACTAACGAGTATTATTACCAATGAGAAACAATCACAATGTAAAGATGTAATAAAGGAGAATAAGCTTTTTCGATACTTGTCAATGGACAACAGCAACAATTTTTCCCTCATTCATTTGAGGTAGTTTGTAGTGGGTAAAAATTGAGAATCTTTCATACTTGTTTTCAGGACTTTTCTGTATCTGGTTGAACTCAACACCCTCTCGTCTATGACGACATTCAGGAAATTCCTTCATTTATCCACCACCATGATATGTTTCATTTAGACTCCACCCCATTTGTTAGTTATTCTCTAATTTTTGTAAATTTAATTTTGTTAATTAGTGTGTAAGAAACCTTCTCATTAAATACATCAATCAAATTCGCTACTAGTTTTATTTTAATAACATTCTAGTACAATGGGAGTTCAGAAACGTAACTTCCGAGTGATTTTCGGATAATTTTTTATCTCACGACTGCACACTACGCGTCTAATCTAATCTAATAATAATAGATCATTAGGTACCGTAAAATTTACATGTTATTTTTTTGACGCAGGAACCTTTTGAAAACTTTCTAAATTTATTTTTTATATTCAGTACATTCTAATCAACATCTACCTACATGTATACGACTTTTTAGTAGTTTTGCACGTGTTTTGAATGATGAACGGTTTTGTCTGGATGAGCCTGTGCAAATTTCAGCACCGTATGCTTGAAACGAGCACTTTCTGGAATTAGAAATGGCAATTTCCATGAAGAAGCAATTTTCTCTGCCAAATCAGTTTATTTACTATAGTAGCTATTTACGCTACGGAGGGTGCACGCTTTTTAATTTTGTGGGGCAGGTGTTACAAATGGACTTCGTTATAGAATTTACATAGGCTTTGAATGAAGCTTCCACTTAACGCAAATAAAACGAATGAAGCATTTGATTAAATTTTAATTCAATAAAAAGAGGTGTATTTCCTTTACAAAAATATATCATTAGTCTACCCTATGTGATATTTCAAATTTAGTCAGAATATACGCTACTATATAAAAGTTTAGAACACACAATAAATATGCTTATATGTACATTAATTATTCAAGTCAAAAATCTTAATTAAAAATATCATCATCATCATCATAAGGTCGTCAGTCTAAAAAAACTGGTTGGACACGCATATCCTTAACTATTTGCAAACTGTAATCAAGTCTAGATCTACCTTTACTTCTCTTAGCTCTTGTTTCTGCCTTTAATATGTTTCTGACTAGACCTTCATGCCTGAGAAGGTGTCCTACCAACCTATCCCGCCTATTTCTTATTGACTTCCACAGAATCCTCAGTTCTCCTATTCTTTCTAATACTTCTTCATTTCTAACAATCTTTATCCACGGTATCCTCATCATTTTCCTGTAATACCACATTTCGAACGCTTTTAACTTTATGTTTTCTGTCGCGCCCACCGTCCATGTTTAGCACCCGTACAGCGCCGCGGTCCAAACATATATCTTTCGAATTTTTAAATTAACCGTTCGCGAGCATAGAAGTGACTTCTTTTTATTGAGTGCGACTCGACTCTGCGCTATCTGTCAATACCGCTTCCATCTTATTTAAAGCTATCTCTAACTCCTGCATGCTAGATGCTAATACTGCTATATCATCTGCAAATCTAAGCGTACTAATCTTCTTTTAAATGTTTAAACGTAACGTATAACAGAATAGGCACTAACTAGTAGAAGTGAAATGACGTAGTCAAAACAACGCAAAATTGACAATAACTAAAAATTGATTGATTCAGGCATAGTTGTAAAAGTTAATATAAGTACTTCCATTCTTTTCTCTATTACATTTTTTACAACATATTTATTTAATGTCATGCATATGCTTCGAAACTATTGAATGGTACTATAGATGTTGTGTAAGAAAAACGGAACACTTTATAATTTAACATTCAATTAGGTAGCAATAAATAATACATCATTTTATCAACCTACTGTATTATGTAGAAAAAATACAAAAAGCATTTTTAATTTGTTGGTAATAATCTATACAATTAAATATTTAAATATTAATGCAATAGTTAGCATTTATATATCGTTTTGTATGACTTATATTTAAAAAGACCTTTCGATTATTGACATTTAACTAGTCACAATTTAATCACAAAATCCTTATGAATATTATATGTACTAAGCAGACTACAATATACACACATTTTATTATTTATTAGTTTGTGTATTGATTGAATTAGTGACTTTATTAATTTTCCAACATTATTAAATTTGTAGACTGTTTAAAAATACCACAATGTAATAGAAAACGTAAAAATGACGGATAGAAACTAGTTCGTATTGCGATACTTCAACCCAGAACGCAAAAATCGCCCATTTTCAACGTTTTGTTTTAAGCTAAGTGCTAAACGACTGTTATTGATGAAAGCATGCTGAATATAAAATATCAAGATGTGTATAAGTTTGATTTCTTAGATATGAACAATTGAAGTTGTTTTCTATTTTTCAACGCAATGTGCTAATGTAATACCGAAACCTCTGTACATTCATCGATTATCTTACTGATACCAACATAGGTATATTATTATAGAAATAAGGAAAAATGATGCTATTAAAATAGAGCAGCTTTTATGAACGCAACACATAAATCTTTACGCTGAATACATGAAGAAAAGTGCTTCCCTGCTTCCCCAATAACATTGAAAGTTTCAAAACACATTTAAAAGGTATGGTTTCCAGGAATAGCAGTATTGTAATAGAACAGCCGTTATATGATGGTTACCAATATTACGGTTGTTACAGTTATGACAACACTGAGAATATAAGGACTAGGTGTTCTGACGTCATAGCCGCATGACGTAATCATAGCGAGGTTTTAGCAGTCTATCGTAATAGGTAGTGTAATATTCTTGTGTTGTGGTGTGTTTTACCAGTGCTATCAGTACATTTAAAATTTTGTATTCCTCTTGTGTGCCAGGATGTCAGGGAAATTACAGAAATGAACCGATGGTACAAGCGTTTCATTTTCCAAGCACCTCATTCATGATAAACTAGTTATTTTTTATCACATTTTTATTCTTTATCGTTAGTTCAGCTTTGGGCCATCATTTTTATTATAGTATTATTCGTTTTGAATACTTTATTAATAATTATAAAGGAATTGAAATCCGTGCATGCACACGCCGTGTTTATTTTGTGAATGGCTCGAAATGCCTATTGTTCCCCGTCTCTTTAATTATCATACAGATATTTAGTAGACCATTTCATTTAATCCGGATTGATCTTTTGATCTTTTGACATCAATTAAATACTTTTTGTTTTGCTTTTCCGACTTTGATAGTGTATTTAACTTATTATTTTATTTTTATGCAATTTATTAAAAACAGCATTTTGAGGATGCTACTTGTCCCTTACATGAGTAATAGTCACTTTATGCACTTTAGTATAAATGAAACTGTTGTGTACACATATTTTTGTTTATTTTTACTCAACCAAATGAATGTTTGTGGTCTAGTGATTTCCATTATAAAGGATAGCTACCTCCACTCTCTGTAATTTTAACCGTATAATAAATAATTAATAGTAAAAAATTACATTCATTATACTTTTATGAATGTTGGCGCTCAAGCAAGCAGTTAAACAATCAATTCAAATTTAATAATCTACATACCAATTTCAATTTCACACCATGTACAGAATAGACGTGATTTTCTCCCTAACTCAAGTACATAATTCAAAATAAGGGGTAGTTTTTCAGTCTACTTATAATCGACGGTTTTTGTAAATTAGGTTTTCTCTTTATATTGATAAAACTTAAGGAGTTCATGATACTGGAGTTTTTAGCTCCATACAGGCGCATTTCAATTAGGTACTTTGTGTAAACGCTTTTGTTCTGGAGATTTATATTATATTCCGCTCTTCAATTTTAGCACCATCATTTCTCATTCTTTAAGGAAAATAAATGAATACACAGATTTTTTAATATTCGATTCTACGCCGAAAAATCCAAAAGTAGATAATTGCTAATGAAAATATTTTACATTACTTTTCACATAAGTAACATAAACTCTTTACAATACAGTGGATTTCGGGTATAACGACGACGAAGGGGCCACTCTAAGTTCGTCGTTATATCCGGAAATCGTTACAGACAAAGGTAAAGAGTCACAGACGCGTATGTACTGTTTTCACCTTTTTTCAATTTTGAAACGATTTCCGCCTTTTTTTTAACAGTAAATGTGAATCTAGGAGTCATATTTATTCAAAAGTTTACTAAACACAGTTGCTACTCAGAATATCACTTTGTAAGTCACCACATTTGCTGTGTTGATAAAAGATAAGAAAACTCTTTGTGCGTTTGTCGCTATATCGGCATGGGATTACTAGGAATTTGTTACAAATGATTCATTAAAAACAGTCGCTACACCCGAACTCGGCGTTACATCCGAAGTCGCTATAACCACGTGAATTTTGTTTTAAAGTATGCTTTAAATTCAAGGGACTTAGATTTAACGTCACTATAGCAAAATGGTTGATCCACTGTACTTAAGTACGTATTACAAAAGTAATGCTTCATGCAAATTCTTTCTATTAGCTTTTACGAATGTTATAGGTACCTACTAAAACAGTAATTCATTACAAAAATTAGCGCATTATTCGCGTACCTAGTATTAAGGAATTTTACCCCGAAGTCGGGATATATATTCGTCAATAAAAGTGAAGGAATTTGTTCAGGGCTACTTTTTCACTATTTCATTCAAGAATGTATTCATTAAACTCGCTTAAATCTTCATATTTACACCTCGCTAAACATCAAACTTACCCTTGTCCTTCCCAATAATAGAGCATCCATTTCTCCTTCAGGATTAGCATGTATAGCGCTAACAGTTGAAATCTCAGGGGTTTTGATTTGAACAACTTTGACAGTGGCCATATGGGTTTGTTTACACGCGATATTCACTTTTTTCTCGGACAAAACAAATATCAGTCTCTATTACCAGTAAATGTATAAAATACTATTGTTTACTTAATTGTTGTAAAAATATAAAAAAATTACTTGTTATATCTTTTCCACTCTTTGGTCGGTTGTAAATAATTCCGTATTATTTTTGTTTTATAATGGACCCTCTTGTTCACAGTGACACGTAAATACGAACTACATCTAGTTGAGCTTTTCTAGCACGCAAATAGGTAACTAACTGTTTAACACAGAATAGCGAAGAACGATTCTCGATTCTTTTTCTTTCTTATATTTAACATCCAAAAAACAACAATTGTATCAAAAATACTAACTACAATGATATGTAGATGCTATAATACCGGTATATATAGAAATATTAAATATTTATATGGACAAACTTCCATGCAGCAGTATAATACGGACTCCTAACATTGAAATCTAGTATATATATCTGTACCTTTTAATGTTTTTGGTTTAATTTCATTAACTATCACATACGTAAGACATTGATAACAACGATAGCAACAGCAACAACTAATTTTTTAATACTTATGTTGTATAAATTTTTACTAATCTTGCCTGGTTAAGTAACGCGGTCTTCTTCTGTTTTTTTTAATTTTTTTTGTTTTTATTTACTACTTGTACGAACGCAAAGTTGGCGCTGCGTCCCGAAATATTTTTGACGCCGTCCGCTGAAAAGCCCGCAAGGTAATGTTTGTTGTCTCCAGCTTTCCACTTCAAATTTAGAATGGAGCGCCTCTAACTGAAACCCTCAGAACTAAAATTATCGATCGGAAAAACCTACACAACATGCGCTTGCTAACTAATTCTATAGTAGTTAACAAGTTTCACAAACAAATCTTTTTATTTTAAAAAAAGTAACAAACACAAGCTGAACACACTGGGATGACTTATTAAATTAAATTCTCCACTCTTGTGAAATTACATTAGTTTCCTCTTTTCCTTGTCGTGCAAGAGAAACTTCTGTTCCTATCCGATTATTTCATTAGAGATCAAAAATAACTTAAGGAACAAACAAAATTTTAACCATCTCAGCCTTCTAAATAATTATTGTGTTTAATATTCAATTTAAGAATAATTTACAGAATTTAAACATCCAGATTGCTAGTTGACATTTCGTAATTTCAATGTTTGGTTTTCCGACGAGATGTCGCTGTAACTGCCGGAAAAACTCGGAAAAGTTGGGAAAAACAGGAAATCTGCATTTGCATCGATTTTCTCATCATCAATGTAACTTCATTACAGATTTCTCGTTAAATTGAAGCTCGACTTATGATTACGTAGTATTCTGCGATCCTTTTTACTGGCGATAACTAGAAATAAATCTTTCAACATAATTATCAGTTTGAAATATTTAAAAATATAAATGTAGGTTTATACATCCAAAAATTCCAAAAATTGCGGTTCAATGTTTTAAATTCAACAATTATTTTAGGAATTGGCGATGCAACCTAATTATACATCATTATATGGTCGTCAGTGCTAAGTAGGGTTGCCACCTTTTCAGGCTTTACATAAACTATTTCTCGACTAAATGATTAANATCGGTCAAATAGGCATTTTCATTATCCATTTCTGGTCATGCAGTATAGTTCGACATGAGTTACGTATAGAGTTGCCACCTTTTCAGGCTTTACATAAAGTATTTCTCGACTAAATGGTTTAAAAAAAAGTGCTCAGCATAAAAATGAAGTATTTTATTTTTTGTTTTTAAAAGCATATTTTTTGTTACACCCAGCAGTCAGTAACAAATTGCTGTCGCTCTTAAATATATTAATAGCCTCTAAACATAGCAAACAAAGATTTAAGTAAACTAAAAGTCCATTTTAATTAGTTTTAATGAAGCTTTATTCCTGTCGTCCCGCCACTTTGCGTTCATAACAGAGAATACTCTTTCTGTAAATGCCGAAGTGGCCGGAACGGACAGCAAAAGTGACACTACTTTGAACAGATTCGAAAAATCAGGTTGTTCCGTAAATATGGCTTGCCATTTTTCTGTGCAATATTATTGATGTATCACTCTGAATTTCGAATAATCGCTTACAAAATTACGATTTTTACTTAAGGCCTTAAATAAAGTATTTTTGCGTACTTGTCTTGTAAAGTATAACGTACGTACGCACAGTCGAAATAGAGTACAATACTTTATAATAAAGTACGGGTGGCAACCCTAGTGCTAAGACTGATTGGACACGTGCCTCCGCTCTTTCCTATCCTGAGCTAAAATTTAAAACTAGAACATCCCGTAATGATGCTTATCACGTCTTCGATATATAGCTTAAAAGATAGCGGTGCACCCTTGTCCTTCCATTTATTTACTTCCCTACGTTGTTAGTGAAGCTAACTGCTTGTTGCTCTTCAAACTATATGTCACTCCTCTATCTTTTTTTTTCCTATCGGTTTTCCCTATTGTTTCCCATAAAGCAAAAATGCAAAGATTAATAAGAAAATTTTGGTCAATAATTTATCCAAACAACAAGTCGTGGATATCATTAGCACACAACATGCAGTCTCGATAAATGAAAATCGAACGAGCTCTTCGAGGACATCAATAGATGGTCATTTATACTACATAGGTGTTACATCAACTTGCTCTAAAAGAATTCGTTCGATTTGCCTATGGTTTCTTTAGACGTCCGCATCCATATTCTGAGATGGAAGGACCTTTGAAGAAATTCGTCACTCATGTTAGAGAAACGATAGGAAGCATCTTCAACTGACGATGGGCTTTAAACCCGACTCAGGACTGCGTCAATTCATTAGACCTATTACGGAAGCAATCAACATTTAGAGAAGGAACTGAAAGACAACGATTTTATGCTTACGTCTTAGGGTAAACATTTAGTTGATAGGTACCAAGAAAAGTGAGCACGATAACATCTCAAAATAATTTAAACATACACCCTGTATTTAATAAAAATAAATCATGATAAACTTATACATTTTTGACAAGTCTCTAGGTTTCCGAAATCTTTTCAGTGCATTTTATCTGTACTCTAACGATAAGTTTAATCAACGAAAACGATAAGTTTAGTTATAAAAACATTAATCGAAACTGAACTTTTCAGTAGTTGTAATTTCATACCCAATAATAATCGTTCGATGTCATTTAACAAATGTCCCCCTCGTTTGGAAACGTCGCACCTGAATTGAATTCCAAACAGAATTTTAGAAGTTCAACATTCCATCTTGTCGTCAGTCGGCCCTCAAAGTGCATTCCACTGACGCTATTAACTGACTTTACTGTCACGGAATGAATTTCATTTAGTAAAATTAAGCGATACGGACATTTACGAGGGTGGATTGATAAGTTTCCGGCCTGACCAAGAAAAACAAGGTTTTTAAAAATTTTTTTTTTTTATTTCTCAACATAATCTCCTCCAAGGCTGATACATTTCTCATAGCGGTGTTCCAGTCTATTAATGCCATCTCTATAGACTGATTCGTCAAGCTCCTCAAAATAACCATTTACAGCTTCGATTACTTCTTCATTGTCCGCAAATCTCTTACCGCCAAGCCATTTTTTGAGATTAGGGAACAGAAAATAGTCACTCGGGGCTAGGTCTGGAGAGTAAGGAGGGTGCGGCATCAATTCAAACTTTAGATCGTTGATTTTAGCCGTCGCAACGATTGACGTGTGCGCTGGTGCGTTATCGTGATGAAACAAGATTTTTTTCTTCGCCAGATGAGGTCGTTTAATTTTCACCTCGTGGCTCAAACGTTGCAATAAGTCTGCGTAGTATTGACCAGTGATAGTATTACCCTTTGCAAGGTAATCAATGTATATAATACCTCTTGCATCCCAAAAAACAGTAGCCATAACCTTGTTCGCCGAAAAAATTGTTTTTGCCTTCTTTGGAGTTGGTTCCCCTGGTCCAATCCACTGTTTAGACTGTTCTTTGGTTTCAGGAGTGTAGTGGTGGACCCACGTTTCGTCAACGGTTACGAATCGACGCAAAAATTCGCTTGGATTACGCTTATACAATGACAAATTTGCGGTAGAAATGTTTTTTCGAATCAATTTTTGGTCGACTGTTAGCAAACGCGGCACCCATCTTGCACAGAGCTTTTCCATATGCAAATGTTGGTGCAAAATATGTTGCACACGTTCATATGACATCTTACAGGTCTCAGCTATCTCACGCACTTTCAATCTGCGGTCTCCCAGCACTATTTGATGAATTTTTTCGATCATATCTGGAGTTGTGACCTCAACGGGGCGTCCTGAGCGAGGCCCATCAGAGGTGCTCACACGACCCTTTTTAAACTCGGAAACCCACTGCTTAACGGTTGAATATGACGGGGAGGATGTCCCCAGTGTTGAGTCCATCTCTTTTTTAATTTCCTTCGGCGTTAACCCCTTCAAATAAAAGTATTTGATGACAGCACGATTTTCCTGCTTTTCCATTTTTACGAAAACCACAGAGGCGTCTTGTTCAGCGTGCTGTCAAACCTACACTAGCAAGGAGATCGGGCTGAAACTATAGCTACAAGCTATCCAAGGATGGTACTATAGAATGTCACCTCAAGGTAGGCCTAGTGGCGTCATCTCTTGGTTAGGCCGGAAACTTATCAATCCACCCTCGTATTATTAGGACTGTTCAACTATAAATATTTAATATAATGGATAATAGGTAATAAACTTTACAGCTCGATAATTTGAATATTGATAATAAAATTAAGATTGTAATAAAGTAATTTTGCCAAATCGTAATTTCTGTGGGAAATAATGAACTCACATCCGTTAATAGTATATTACTGAGGTGGTAAATACATAAATCTAATTGATTAAATACCGGCATATTTTTGTTGATTAATCAAGATATCCTGTTGTGGATGTACCTAGGTACTATCATAACCATGCATCTCCGATGGAGTAGCCAAGGCTTGAAGGAGTTCTACATTAAATTTTCTTGGAATTCTTTTGGGAATAGAAGAAGGCATAAAGGAGTTAATAACGGGAGGAGAAATGGGATAAATTAGAGCAAGAAAAGAATTAAATAGAGCAGGTGCAGGAAGGAAGGGAAGAAATATTAAGAAAGCCAAGATATGGTAAATGATGGAGACAAGTTAAAATTTTGGAGTATCTTTAAAAAAAAAGGGGAAAATACCGAACACAAGAATGATAACTAGGTTCAGCATAAGAAATGAATGAAATAAAAGTAGACATCGCCTAGAAAATAGCAATAAACTATGCAGGCTATGTGAAGAGAGTGAGGAAACGGCAGAACACGTGAAGTTATTATGCAAAGCATCAAAGACGGTCGAAACTGTGGAGAAACTAATGGCGGGATCAGAAGAGGAAATGGGCTGGATAAAGAGGATATTGGAGCTACGAGAGCAGCAAGGAAATATTAATAAAATATGCACACCATATATTCCGAAAGAAAAGACATTGTTTTAAATAAAAAGTAGAGTATGTATTCACCTGCATAGTGCGTTGAAGGCCATTAATTTTATGTTCATAACGGGAACAGCAAAACATTGAAATCTGTTCAATATTAATATCTTATGCCATTCAATTAACTCCGTGTCAAATTTATTTTTTGAAGAGGTGAAATTAATTTTTTTGTCTGTTTCCTTGCGGTCGATACCTAAACGTTGTTTGGTAACTTCTTAAAACAAACAGAATAGCTCAAAACCCCAACGCCAAAACAAGACACTGTGGTTGTCCGAAGCTCTTTTCGGTAACAAAGTTACCTTCTTCAGGGACTGAAGACTCAGTTTACTTCAGTCCCTGAAGAAGGTAACTTTGTTACCGAAAAGTGCTTGTTCTACAACAACCGCCAAAGTTTTTCCAATCTTCATAAACTTCTTAAAGTTCAAACGTGTGTAAAAATACTTGTTCAAACTATGTAGGAATAGGTAACTCTGGGTATGTAAAAGTAAATTGTAAACATTACCTTACATCTCTGCGTTAAGTTTGTACACTAAAAAGTTGAAAGATTCTCGTGCTGGAACTTCTTTGTCTAATGTTTTGTACTGAAATGTACAGGAAGATCAAGATCAAGACTAGAAGTGTTTGAGCAAGACCAAGACCAATAACGAATAAGCAAGACCAAGGTCAACACCAAGACTGGGCGGTCTTGGTCTTGGTCTTGCTTTGCTCACTACAAATGTCACTTTACAAGACTATTAGCACACCAGAATTTCATGGATCATTCGTTTCCATTCTCTATTGTCCATGAAAGATCTCTTTGATCATTTAGGCAAATGCTTGGGAACTATTAATATGCTGCAGGTAACCTTTAACTTCCTTTCTTTATTCCTTTATTCAGCCCGTCTCAGGTGTCTCCTCTCAACATCACCATTCCATTCCCACAATTTCAAAAAAAAAACTAAATAGGGTTCACCGCCCTGTCCTCCAGTTTTGCACTATAGTAAAGGTCAGAGCTACAAGAAACATCAGTTACTAAATCTTTATACTTCACTTTGTCAATCGCCTATTCATATAAGTTTATTTAACGCCAAAAAATTATTTAAACGGTTAAATTAGAAATTCGAAAAAGGTTGTTAAAGGTTTATGTTTGGAGCGCGGCGTTGTACGGGTGCGAAACATGGACAGTTGGAGCGGCGGAAAAGAAAAGGTTAGAAGCGTTCGAAATGTGGTGTTATAGGCGGATGATGAGGATATCGTGGGTAGAAAAGGTTAGAAATGAAGAGGTATTGGAAAGAATAGGAGAACAGAGGACTCTATGGAAGTCAATAAAAAATAGGCGAGATAGGTTGGTAGGACACCTTCTCAGGCATGAAGGTCTAGTCAGAGACATATTAGAGGCAGAAACAGGAGTTAGGAGGGGTAGAGGTAGACCTAGATTAGATTACTGTTCGCAAATAGTTAAGGATGTGGGTTGTTCTAGTTTTAGGGAAATGCGAAGTTTAGCTCAGGATAGGAAAGAGTGGAGGTATGTGTCCAACCAGTATTAGGGCTGATGACCTTATGATGATGATGAGGTTTTAGGGATTTCAACCACTGATCATAGTATGTAGGTATTCTTCTGGAATGCTTTGTAGGAGTGTTAAATCATTCGTTAACTACTAAACTTGATTCTTCTAAAATTCTTTAAATTCGTTCAATAAATGTAATTTCCCAATGTATTTTATTGTAAAATTCAAATGTGCTCTTGTTGTTTTATGATTGTAAATTCAATTTCCGATTAATTTAACGATTCAGTATAGTATATCCGGTCAGTTAAAAAACCCATCTGCGGAAATACAAACCAGTCCCATTATTTTTACATAAGCGAAAATTGGAAAATTATTTAACGAAACGGAAAACAATGACAGCGGCTCCAATCGATGAAAATTAGAAACAGTGAAATTGCCTAAATCTGCATCAGATGTGACTTTTCTGTAATATATTTCTTTGAAAAAAGCAAAAACTACGTATTTCTAAAACATAATTAGAATTTTAATAACTGAAAAAAAATAATTAGGTTCTGTTTTCACAATTATGTTCAATATTTCTTGAAAAGGTCGTAAAGGAAAAAATACGTTATCTGTTTGAAACGAACTTCTTTTTTATATAAGTTAATTACTTAAAAGTCTCCTTATTTTATCATTCAATTTTATTGACCATGTACAGGGATAAATTTTTAATTTTGAGAGGTAAGTTGTCTGTAATTACATCATTGTTAGTTCACCTGAGGTGGTAAATACATAAATCTAATTGATTAAATACCGGCATATTTTTGTTGATTAATCAAGATATCCTGTTGTGGATGTACCTAGGTACTATCATAACCATGCATCTCCGATGGAGTAGCCAAGGCTTGAAGGAGTTCTACATTAAATTTTCTTGGAATTCTTTTGGGAATAGAAGAAGGCATAAAGGAGTTAATAACGGGAGGAGAAATGGGATAAATTAGAGCAAGAAAAGAATTAAATAGAGCAGGTGCAGGAAGGAAGGGAAGAAATATTAAGAAAGCCAAGATATGGTAAATGATGGAGACAAGTTAAAATTTTGGAGTATCTTTAAAAAAAAAGGGGAAAATACCGAACACAAGAATGATAACTAGGTTCAGCATAAGAAATGAATGAAATAAAAGTAGACATCGCCTAGAAAATAGCAATAAACTATGCAGGCTATGTGAAGAGAGTGAGGAAACGGCAGAACACGTGAAGTTATTATGCAAAGCATCAAAGACGGTCGAAACTGTGGAGAAACTAATGGCGGGATCAGAAGAGGAAATGGGCTGGATAAAGAGGATATTGGAGCTACGAGAGCAGCAAGGAAATATTAATAAAATATGCACACCATATATTCCGAAAGAAAAGACATTGTTTTAAATAAAAAGTAGAGTATGTATTCACCTGCATAGTGCGTTGAAGGCCATTAATTTTATGTTCATAACGGGAACAGCAAAACATTGAAATCTGTTCAATATTAATATCTTATGCCATTCAATTAACTCCGTGTCAAATTTATTTTTTGAAGAGGTGAAATTAATTTTTTTGTCTGTTTCCTTGCGGTCGATACCTAAACGTTGTTTGGTAACTTCTTAAAACAAACAGAATAGCTCAAAACCCCAACGCCAAAACAAGACACTGTGGTTGTCCGAAGCTCTTTTCGGTAACAAAGTTACCTTCTTCAGGGACTGAAGACTCAGTTTACTTCAGTCCCTGAAGAAGGTAACTTTGTTACCGAAAAGTGCTTGTTCTACAACAACCGCCAAAGTTTTTCCAATCTTCATAAACTTCTTAAAGTTCAAACGTGTGTAAAAATACTTGTTCAAACTATGTAGGAATAGGTAACTCTGGGTATGTAAAAGTAAATTGTAAACATTACCTTACATCTCTGCGTTAAGTTTGTACACTAAAAAGTTGAAAGATTCTCGTGCTGGAACTTCTTTGTCTAATGTTTTGTACTGAAATGTACAGGAAGATCAAGATCAAGACTAGAAGTGTTTGAGCAAGACCAAGACCAATAACGAATAAGCAAGACCAAGGTCAACACCAAGACTGGGCGGTCTTGGTCTTGGTCTTGCTTTGCTCACTACAAATGTCACTTTACAAGACTATTAGCACACCAGAATTTCATGGATCATTCGTTTCCATTCTCTATTGTCCATGAAAGATCTCTTTGATCATTTAGGCAAATGCTTGGGAACTATTAATATGCTGCAGGTAACCTTTAACTTCCTTTCTTTATTCCTTTATTCAGCCCGTCTCAGGTGTCTCCTCTCAACATCACCATTCCATTCCCACAATTTCAAAAAAAAAACTAAATAGGGTTCACCGCCCTGTCCTCCAGTTTTGCACTATAGTAAAGGTCAGAGCTACAAGAAACATCAGTTACTAAATCTTTATACTTCACTTTGTCAATCGCCTATTCATATAAGTTTATTTAACGCCAAAAAATTATTTAAACGGTTAAATTAGAAATTCGAAAAAGGTTGTTAAAGGTTTATGTTTGGAGCGCGGCGTTGTACGGGTGCGAAACATGGACAGTTGGAGCGGCGGANCTTCTTAGGTAATGTTACTACTACGTTCCGTTTATAATCCTCTGGGTCTTTCCCCGTTTCGTAAATGTGACTAACTAGCTTAAACATACGATCTCTAACTTCTTGTCCTGGATGTTTTATAATTTCCCCCTGTATCCCATCTACACCTGGCGCCTTATTATTCTTTAAATTTTTTAATGCTACATCGAACTCTTCTCTCATTATGGGATAACCAAGCTTATCTATTTCCATACTATCTTTCTTCTCTAATATATCTCCTAACTTAGGGCATGCGTAAAGGTTCTCTAAATATTCTTTCCACCTATCTGCCTTTTCCTCATTTTCTATCAACATGACCCCTGCCTCGTTTCTTATATTATTACTATTGTATCCTACATCTCTAAAATTCCTTTTAATTATATTATAAGCCTCATCGTTTTTACCTACTTCAAACTTTTCTTCTACTGCTTTACACATCCGATCAATCCACACTTCCTAATTATTTCCCACTTTATAGCTTTATATCTTTTTTAGCCTTCTTCGTCTGTCCTGTTTTTGTATTTCCGCCTTTCGTCTATTAATCCTACAATTTATTATTATTTTCATACTCAAAGAAAATATCTCTATATGTACAAACCTTTTTGCTCATTTAATTTGATACATTTTCTTTTTAAAAACTCTTCTAAGAAAAAATTTTTATATTTACCGACACGATAATTATTGTCTTAAATGCCGAAATTTTCTGTCATACATGCGACCTTGTCATGACTTTTAAATAAAATAGTGCCGATAGTTATGAAAACTGGAGAACTCACCCGTTCTCTAATGAACAAATTTAACTTTTAGCGAACAAACTAGTACAACGTACCTAAAAGAAATAAAAAATACCGAAAAAAACATAGTTTGTTTCTACATATTAACTATTTGTTATCCAGACATGGGAACAAAGAACACTTACTCCGAGGTGATTCTTGTAGATCCCTTTTTTCAAACAGTGGTAAAGTTTCTTTTTTTTTTAATACAGTGTTACAGTCTAGTAAAGCAAACTGAAAATTTCAAATAATAAAAATGTTTTGTTCTATCATCATCATCATAAGGTCGTTGTCCTAAAACTGGTTGAACACGCACCTCCACTCGTTCTTATCTTGGGCTAATCTTTCGCATTTCCCTGAAACTAAAACAACTCATATCCTTAACTACTTGCGAAGAGTAATCTAATCTAGGTCTACCTCTGAATAGACCTTCATTCCTGAGAAGGTGTCCTACCTATCTGGCCTATTTCTGATTGACTTCCATAGAATTCTTTGTTCTCCTATTCTTTCTAATACCTCTTCATTTTTAACCTTCTCTATCCACGGTATCCTCATCATTCGCCTGTAACACCACATTTCAAACCTAACCTAACCTTTTTTTTCCGCTGCGCCCACTGTCCATAGTGCGGTGCTCCAAACATACACCTTTGAGTTCGGTTTGTTTTTCTTGGGATATCGTAATGATATGGTCGTTTCCCATTGCCCTTCACATCGCAGTATTGTGCATCAGAATGCCATACCGATCTTCGTGATCTCTACCACCCTAAATACTGAAAGAGGTGCTGCCCTCTTTCAGGGACTTGCCTTAGTGTGGTTTCTCTTTAAGAACCCCTCCATTATGGTTGAACCTATGGTCCGGCTCCCTAAATCATCGAAACTCGCTAGCCGATCCACCCACTCTAGTTTGTACGAGTTTCGTCAAAGTTCAAGTCCGGTCGAATTAGAAAAAATATATTAAAGTTACTTCAAATAGTTTAACTCGTAAGCCCACCGAAAGTAATAACTTTTCGTTTAGTCTTACGTGTTTGGTGTTGGGTTGCATATTCGGTCTTGGCTTTAATCTTGGTCTTTCTCGTTCTCTCTTCGTCTTAGTTTAGGTAGTATAAAGACAGTCGAATGACAGTAAATACTATCCTTTATCGAAATGAAAATAATTTTTCTATTATCCCTCTGGAATAGTATATATTTTCTGGATAGAAGATACTGTACGTAATCTTTTCTGTACCCTTGACAATGTGTGTTACAAAATTTCCTGATAATCGGTTGAATATAGTTAAGGTGATAATAAACAAACTCACATTCGCATTTATAAATATTAGTTATGGTTTGAACAATTTTGCCAATTAATTTTCTGAATAAAATAAGGGAATGAAAACAAATATAATTTTTATCAAAAGAAAATACAAAAATAAATACGAAACAGTGGGCCGAACAAGTTTTCCCTTAAAGCACAACATATGCGTCACAACAGCCGTGAGATATACGGTCCGTTTCACTTCATATACGTTGCCATCTATTTTTCCGCTCGGTTCAATTTGAAAGTGGAGCCATCCTCCCACACGATTCGTTTCTTGTTCAGAAGACGTACGGGATGTTTACTCAACAACAATGACAGCAGTTTGTTGTTTTAAAACGCATCAGCTGTAAATGTCAAACGGCAGATAGTGGAGAATATTGAGTCATTATGTCGAAAAGGCAAAAACGTGGCCAAAAAACAATGAGATATATGTGTTTACTTGGGTGCAACAAAGTTGTTTTTCTACAGAAATAATTTTATGTTTTTCACCAGATGAGCTAAGCAAGCACTCAAGGATCTGTTATCCTTGGGAGCATTGGACAAAAAGATGCAATAAAGACTAAACTAGCGTTAGAAACAAGAAACAATGACAAAACAGAAGTTCTGTTAGTTATTTTGCACCAATAAATAGACAAAAGTCTTACATTCATGGAACAAGGGTCCTAACAAACTTCCGTATTTTTTTAGCAATAATTACAAATAAATGTTCCTATATTCTCATATACTGCACACGACGACACTATACATTTGACACTGGATCCACTACGCCGTTAAATAGATTACTGTACTTTTCAGAGCATGTGGGACACTCGTGGTTTTCTTTAGATTTTCCTTGATTCTTGAATTTATTTACTTGTCGGTACTATTACCTTTTTGACGCTTCTTCTATTTTCCTCTTTTCTATGTTTCTGTTCATGATCTGCTTGAAGTTTGATCTTATAGAATGTACTTGGCAGAATCAGTTTGATTTTAGGAGAAATAGAAGAACGCGTAAGGCCATTTTAGCTGTACAGGCAATAATAAAGAAAAACAATAGAAAAAGAAAAGAGCACGTACATCGAATTCGCTGATTTACAAGAAACTTTTTCAATTTTAAATGGGACCAGATGTTAATTATACCTGAAAATGCATCGATGAGATATATATATAGAACAGTGATAGCTAATTTGTATAAAGAATAACAGCCAGTTATAGAATTTGGACAGTAACGTGCAGAAGTAAATATTAGGAAGGAAGTCAAACAACGATGCATACTGTCATTACTACTTTTTAGTCTATATATTGAAGACGTGATATACATCATTAAAGACCAAACAACTTTAGGAATAGATATACAGGGGCAAAAGATTAGTATGCTTACATTTGCAGATGATGTAGAAGTGTTAGCATCTAGAAAGGAGGAGTTAGAGATAACCCAAAATGTAATTAAGGAGGTAAAACAAAAATATTGACATACAAGGGAAAAAATAGTAGAGAAAGAGCAAATATAATTCAAGGAGGCGAAAATTTAGAGGTGGCTAATAATCGGTATTTGGGAAGTTAAGTAATCCAGGATGGATAAAGCGGTAGAGATATAAAACAAAGCAAAGTCACTTCTATACTCACGAATTATTAATTTAAAAATTCGAAAACTATTCTTAAAGTGTAGATAGACATGGGGCTCGGCCCTGTACGGGTGCGAAACATGGACGATAGGCGCACCGGAAATTTCTAATGTTAGAGGCGTTCGAAATATGGTGATTGATGAGGATACCATGGATAGAGATGAATAGAAATGAGGAAGTATTAGAGAAAGTAGGAGAGCAGACGACGCTATGGAAGTAAATAAGGAATAGTCGAGACAGGCTGGTAGGACACTTACTCAAGCATGAATTAAAGACATAGTAGTGTCCGAACGAAAGTTGGGTTTCGGTTTCGGTTTCGGTCGAGTTTCGGCAAAAAAAGAGTTTCGGTTTAGTTTCGGTTTCGGCGGCAAACGTGCCGAAACTACGACCGAGACCGAAACTGCGTGCGGGAGTTCTCGCGCTCTGCTCGGTCATATGTTCGGCGGGTTAAATTCCATCCAAGAGAAGTATACTATACTTACTCAAATAAACATCTCACCTATTCTAAGTATTTCCTTAAATGAGGGGTTTTTATGTTGATTTTGATTTGATTATCAATAAGTGAAAATGTCAAATACTGCAGAGCTATGTGATTTAAAGATAAAAAATAAAACTGACTGATTATAATAACGTTTTCTTTATTTTTCTCTCAAAACATGATCCTTATAAGGAAGTTTCGGTTTCGGTTTCGGTTTCGGCCGAAACTGAGACCGTTGCCGAAATTCGGTTTCGGTTTCGGTCGTAAAAACCAGTTTCGGTCGGACACTACATATTAGAAACAGAAGCAGGAGCTAAGAGGAGTAGAGATCGGCTTAGTTTATAATTTTTTGAGTAGCAAGTTAACTTATTCTGAATAAAAAAATGATTGAAATACGAAAAATCGGATAGTATTCAAATAGTAAACTTATATTGCAACAGTGGTATCAGATTCAAATCACGATAGAGATTTCAAACTTGCAGAATATCTTTTGTTTCGTATCTTGTAAACCCGTAGGAGCACAAAAACCAGAATTTGTCACAGTGACGATCGTAAAAATAAAGGAACAGTCTTACATTGTTTCGTATTTTTTTATTTTTTGTTCGTTATGTTACAAACTAAAGGATACTTTGATATATCACAATACGTTATTAGAGAACACTATGAACACATAACTTGACGTATAATACTTTCATATATCTACGAAAAAATAGTGGTTATAATGCTATGTCACCGTCAACCTGACATTTGGTATTATAAGATAGAATTTCTGTAGATGGAAATGTTAGGGCAATTTAGCGGTGCATTTTCATTTTGCATTGTTGACGACAAATGCAAATCTAATGCAGTTGTGGGTGACGTATTATGTGATGTAAAAATTACGTGTTTTATCAAGTTACTAAACTTAAGTGCGCAGTTAAATTTGCAATTTTTCCGCTGATGTTTTTGATTTTGTTTTTTCGCGAATAGCTTACCATAAAAATGTAATTCCTTAATTAAATTACAATAATCAACCAGGACGAATATGTGGAGGGGATTACTATTGGAGCAACGTGAGTTTTTATTGATAAAAAAATAAAATTAAAATGGAATTTCTATAAAAATTTCAAAAATGCTAAATGCAGCACGTTGTTCTAGAGAAGGGATCCAAAAGAATAAAACCATGGTAGACTATGTGGGGAGAAGGGAGGCCAAAAGTGGCTCAAATAGAAATGTATGGTTTATCAATAATCCCGTATTCATTCTTATTGTTTTTATCACCCGTCAAAGTTATTTAATTTGTTTATTGGTATGTTTTCATTCTTCGAAGCTTTCGTATAAATTTAGGGTCGCCACAATACAAAACAAGAGGATAATTCCAAATATCACCCTTGCTATCAAAAAAAAGAAAATTCGAATCTTTTATTGTTCTTGTATTATTTTTGTGCGGGTGGTCTTCATATTGTCTAGATTGATTTATGTTGCCACAAGAAATCTTTATCTCAATTTTAAATATCTAAAGCAGGGATCGGCCCATAATTTTAGCTGGGGTGGTCCGGGCGTTTTTTTTAGCAAAAACGTATTCTTTCCTCCAAAAAATGTTAAGAGTGGCGCTCAAAGCTCAAACATACTTTGTTATCTCAACATCATCAGGTCGCCAATCCTGTACAAACGTTGTACGTTGCACGCCAAATTAATATTGTGCAACTGGTTAAATTGGATCGTGATTTCGATGAAGAATAAAAATTCACTGTTTTATTTAAAACATTTAATCGAACTTCTATTCTAATCAATAAAAACTAAACTTCAACGTCTAAATTAAAACTATCAAAATTNTACGATTAACCGTAATTATAATCGTTTTATCACTAATAAAAACCTTGCACCACTAGAAATAAAAATATCCAAGAATCACAGAGTTTAAATAAACTTAATCATCAAAACGTAAAAAGTTAGTTCCAGAAAGGAGAAAAATAAAATACTCGCGAAAGTATCGCATTCCTTGCATTACAATCGAATCAACAACTCCGCAGGGAAGTCCCCAAACTTCAAGTAGCGTTCAGATGAACAAAAAGGATTCAAAGTAAAAATCATAAATAATCGCAATGATAATAATCGATGATTACGATTAACCGTAATTATAATCGTTTTATCACTAATAAAAACCTTGCACCACTAGAAATAAAAATATCCAAGAATCACAGAGTTTAAATAAACTTAATCATCAAAACGTAAAAAGTTAGTTCCAGAAAGGAGAAAAACAACGCGCAAAGTTGAATAATACATTAATTAAGTGGGCAACTAAGTGATATTATTATTATTGGTTTTAAATCTTTATCACTTCTAAGTGAAGGAGTTTCTTATTATAATACTGTAGCAAGAAATTGGTAATAATTAATATTTTGTAAAGCTTTCTGAAAAAAATTCTCAGGTTACAGATCCTGTTATGTTTATCAATGTTACTATTACTTTTAAATCTTTCTAAGTGAGTGAATGTGAATTTATTATTTCCATAATGGCGCCTTCAGTTTTGCGATACGTGGTAAGAACATCCTTTTTCAACGTAACGAAACATTAAGGAAACGAGCAAGTTGGGTTATGGACCGAAATAACCGTACGAATCAATCCAATTCTGACGTCAATTCAGATGTACCACGTTAAGCGACGGATAATGCTGAATTCAGAAACTTCAGTACAAAAAATAGGTTATTCGAGCACTGTGGGTCGAAATGTAATTTCGGGAAAAGCTCAGCTTTTCGCTAGATGTCATTAAACGTAAATTTGGAAGAACTTTGAACGGTTTCCAATGGGCGGTTAACAAATGGGAAATTCTATTGGTGCCTACATATTACTTTCCTAAATATAAAGCATTTCCATCTTGAACTGTTTTTCTTTTATGTACAATGACTGTATTTTAAAATATATTAAAAGAAAACGAAATAAGAAAAGCAGTTTTTCGTAAATATGAGAGTTCCTTATAAGGCTAGAACAGGGATGGCACGGGTGCCATTAGTGGCACGCGACACAATAATTTGGGCACATCACTAATGTTTCTGTGATTTTCTGAGTTCAGAGAATTATCGGAAATACTCAAGTTTATTATATACCCTGATGTGACGTTATTTGATAAACTGAATTTGTCCCAATTCGATTGGTTAGAAATTGAAGAATTTGAAATGCAGCTGATTGATTTCCAATCCAGTTCAATACGGATTCAAAAATTTGTTGAAACAAGGAAAGAGTTAAAAATAATTGAAACAGAAAGATTGACAGGTAAAATAAATGAAAAAATTTTGGAAAGATGGAATGCGTTAACAAACACATTTAATTATCTGAATAAGCCTCATTATTTTCAGCTATGAATAACATTAAAAACTCAATTAGAAACCGTTTGACAGATGACTCTAGTTCAATATGCATTCTGCTAAAAGTAACATCTTACAACCCTAACATAAGTTATTTGTCATCTAATCTGCAACAACAGAAGTCACACTAATTTTACTCTAATTTTAATTACACGCATAATTTAGACACTGCAAAATGTTTCTATTTTTTGTAGTAAATAAAAAAGTTTAAGTTGATATTATTATTATATTCGCAACAATCACAGAGACAAAGTTATTTGATGGCACGTCTATAACATGATTAAACTTTTCTTTATAAAAACGGCACGCCGATACGTAAAGGTTAGCCATCCCTGGCCTACATACATGTGACAATATTATAGAGGTCTCACTTTAACTAGGTAAAAATTTGTATAGTACCAATTGCTTATACCATTTTCCGAAAACTCGTTCAATAAAAGGCGCAGTTTAAATTAATTTTGGCAAGTTTGTAAGAGCCTTAAAATCAGTTTCTGTTAATGATTTCCTTACTGCAAATACGTATCTGTGTTAGAACTGTCTTATACAATTACAAAAATGCCGTAAAAAGAAAATAAGCAACGGAACGGCTCGTATTTAATGTGCAAAGGGCAAAAACTTTCGTAATTTTGAGACGCACCAGATGTGACAAATCGAAACTTAACCGTTTGAAAACGCGTCCAAGTAGAAATGTTGTTGAGTATACATATATCAATAAGTGCTTTCCTTGTAGTTACTTTTCTGTAAATGACGACATTTAAAGTTTTTTGAGAAAATTTGTGAGTATATTTTACGACCGACATTTCATAAAGACCCGACGCACGTCCTCCATCTAGTTTTAGATTTGAAGAGACCGGAATTTGTTATCTCTGAGGAAAACTTGATGAGAATATAGAGGAACGTAAAGTCACGCTAAGAATTTTTATAGTCCCTCCGCCCATAGGACTTCAAAATTTGCAACTTCATGGATGGATATTTACTTCTTGAAATCTGAATTTCAGAAATCTTATTATCAAATAAATACCTATTCGATCAATTACATTTTCCCATATAACCTACATATTAATTATATGTTAAATAGGCCTAAAAGCAAATAACAGTTATTAGTTATGTTAAAAAAAAATATTATTATTTAGCGTCATAGTGAAAAGTACTGGTATATACAGTAAAAATGTGTGGACATAACGAAAGAGAAAAGATACTTTGACGAATGTATTAGGTCTAGAAAGAAGTATATATATATACCTAGTTATCGGGTTGTTCGGAAAGTCATTTCGTTTTTTCCCGACAGAGGATTTAATTGTATTCTTTTGCACCCAACTTCACATTTAAACCGTATAATTTTTATATGCTTTGAGAGCTCATATAGCAAGGCTTGTGTGTGAAAAATTCCAATTAATTCTACGCAGTAGTTTTTGGTTGGTGCCCTTTTAAATATGGAGAGCGATAAGCAGCATTTTCGACATATC
>NW_020440921.1:274211-280127 GCF_000699045.2 Agrilus planipennis
TTTTGTGCTGACTTAGTTCAAGTGCTTCTTTTGAAGTCCTTGGTCACATCTTATATCTAACTTAAAACTAGGAGGAAAACACCAAGGGTGTGGCTAGTTTCACCATTGGTGATTAATCCTTTCAAACCAATTCGGTGTAAATTTAGAAGGCGGGCTTTCAACTTAAAATTTTGGAAAGAGGGAAGTTTATAATCTGAGAAAAGATCGGCACATCAAGAAGTCAACAAACGGTACTTTTAACCGTTAGGCTCATAAAAAAACACCCTATAATAAACTTGAAACTAAATTGGAATCGTAAAGGATCCTTCTTCAACCGTTACCTCTATAAAATAATTTAAACATTGTACCGATGCATCTAAGGGTCTACTACCAAATAAACACCATACCGCCTTGTAAATTTGCAAACATCCTAAAAATTGTATGCAGGAAGAACTTTATGACCTGCATCAAAAAGGTCGGTCTTGACTCTGAACAAGAGACAAATAGAAATTTTGGAATATCTCTAAAATAAAGCTGAGCCCATAACAGGAAACGGGTGGATGTAAAGTAGATATTGGTCAGAAAGTAACAAAACACTATTCAGATTACGTGAGGAAAATGAAAAAATAGCAGAACACGTGATGTCATTATGCTAAGTATCAAAGAAGGACGAAAATTTTCGAGAAAGTAATGACGGGATCAGGAGAGGGGTTGGATTGGATGAAGAGGGTATTAGAGCTGAGAGGACAGCAGTTGGACAAGAAATATTAATAAAATATGCACACAATGTCATTATTTTAAACAGAAAAAAATACCAATTGTCCTAAAGGGTCAGATGTAATAGAGTTTAAGTGTTTTATGTCGTTCTACGTTTTTAAATAGAATTTTTGGTTTTAGGGTTTTATTTAACATACGTGTAGTTGATCTGTATTTTATAAATCGATATCAATTATATGCTAAATGTAATTATGAATTTTCTTTTTTTCAGAATCAGAGGAATACAGAATGATGGATGCTCCAGGCAGCAACACTCGTCAATTGATTCAGTGGTGAGTCATTCTAAAAATTTTCTCTTGAAAAATGCGTATGATTATTACATGCACATTTGATTTCAAATTTTCCCACGTTTTTACGTACCTACAGTATATACGAAACTTCACGGCGTTATCACTTTTAGGATGATTTTTTAAAATAGTGGCAAATGATATTGTAGGTATACGACAAATTTTTACTCATCTGTATTATGTTATCGTAATCAATAATACAATTTGCCTAGAAGAACTCTGAATTTAGGATAATGAATAATTGATTGTGTTAATAACAATTCATGCTGATACGCATGTTTAATTGCAACCGATGTATATGAAGCAGAAAGGCGTTAAAGTAAAACTTACTTATACTTACATTTGATCGATTATTGACAGTATCATACAACTTGTACTTGCGTTAAGGATAATCTGACTTATTATAAGTCTGTCTGTTGCAACCAATTGTATTTAATGTCTACCTTTATTCTCAACTACGTAGGCATTTGTAAAATTAGTGCTTCTGGTCTACGAAATAAAGCTTTTTTAGTAGGTACTATAAAAGATAATAGGTATCGGATTATGCAGGGTTTTAAAATAACACCCAATTATTGTTTCTAATAAAATGAAGTTGGAAAAACAGTAAACAAAATACGAAAAATATTCGGTTGTAGAGAACTGAAACATCTATAAAATAAGCCCTTGATCAGTCCCGTCGGTGAAAAGACAACGTATAAAATTTTAAAAAACAAGTCCTTTTTGATAACTCGTAACTTCAACCAATTTGAATATACAATTTGACTGTCATGTACGACGTAGCAGCTATGAATTTATATGTTACATGTAAATTATTTGGACAAAGATTGGATTCTGTCAGATAATAATTTCCAATTCAATGTTTTTTCTTCAAATGCACACCATTGCTCCAAACGTGATCAACTTCTAATTTGAAACGGATTTGCAAAACTTTAAATCTTCCCTAAAATCCGTGCATTCATTTATGTGACCTAAAATGCTGTTAAAAAGGGTTGAAATGTATCGAAATAGTTTTGGGTTTAATTACTCTATATTATAAGACGTAGACGGTAAGGTTTTAAAGTTTCCAAATCCTGAAAGATTTGGTAAACCTACTAAAGAAAAGTTTTTAATCCTTATCACCGTAAGACCTTCATAGTAATTTAATCTATTCTATAACTACCACTGCCCCTCTTCACTCCTATTCCCATTTCTAATATGATCGAAAAAGTGTCCTAAGAATCTTTTTCGACTATTTCCAGAAATGAAAGTTTTACAAAGTGCAAAAGATTGCTTTGCTTATATTTTGAGCTTGATTTCGAATTGTCAATGAGGCAAATGTGCTTCTGGGCCCATACGTATCATATTTCTCTCTACTCATGGAGCAAAATTCTATTCCTAGCGAAAATACATCTGATAAGTGTTTTAGGTTGTGTGACAGTTTTTTTTTTTATTGCGTTGTTTACGAAAAATACAGTGACGAAAATTCAATAGAAATTTCTGGATTCCAGAGCTGAGTGTCGTTGTTCATTTTATAACGTAGTTTTTTTCGTGACACGTCATCCACATATTGCGACCTGATATTCAAATTTGCATTTTTCTCGATATAGCCTCGTGTACAATCGCATTTGCAATGCAAAACGAATTTTCCTTCGACCGTATAATCGGGACTAACGTTTTTATCCAAAGAAATATTACCCGTTCCAGTGTCAGATACGAGGTTGTCGCTGACATTGCACTTTATCTGGCGTAAATGTACGTAAATAGTTCGACTTATATTTATCTGTGAAATGATCTAATTTTTCTGCCAATAAGAATCGTTGATGTTTTGTTTATAAGTGTAAATAGGTCAATAGGAGAATATCCTGTCGAAATCGTCATATCGCAATTTCGGAGTGATTGGATTTGTCGATCATTAAACGCTGCTTAAAGAAATCAGTAGAGTAGAAGCACCGGATCTGTTCCATAGCGTGCTGACGAGATCCAATGAGACCGAAATCGCATTCCGCGCCTGACGATTTCGGCAGAATACGGACCACCAAGAATTTTTTGTTCTATTTGGTTACTTGTCTACCACATAGGGGTAGCTGCGCCGTGGGTTCCACAAATTTATATCCTTATTGACGTTTTCGAGCATTTTTGATTCCCACAAAAAGTAACAATTTTCCGCCGACGTACGTCGGCTTGTGTCTCCAAAAAGAGACAAGCCGACAGTGTGGTCAATAATTGTTTCTTCTCTGTAAACCTGTAAAAACCAACTACTCGTTGTGTATCTTTCATACTTCATGCTCTGTAATTACCTCCCAATCTGATAGGCAACGTTCAGTATATGAACCCAACTTAACCATAATCTGATCTTTTAAAAAAGAAGGTTGGCCGCATTCTCATTCTCACGTCAACTAAAAATACGACTACATCTTGTATTTATTCATTTACCTTCACTGGCCAGCTAAGAATTCAAACTTTAAGCTTGTGTAACACACATTTGAGAACATGAAAAAAAATTTATTCAACACATTACAGTTAATTTATAAATAAAATTTCATGAGCTGCTATAGTATAAAAAAGCGAAGTTTTAACTGTTAATAAACATGTAGTTAATGCTGATTAGGTAATACAAAATTTATTTTCATTACTCATGTACGCATTACAAATGATTTTCGAGAGGAACTCATCGAATGGAAACAATAATATAAAGAAATATGCAAAGGACTTGAGTATATACGTATGTTTTCCAAGATGTCCATATTACAATCGATACGATTTATTCATTCAGAATAAACTGTCTTCTGTAGGTATTTCAAATGTAAGTACGGAATACGGGGCATCATATATTCCAATATCTGCTGCTGGTTTTGCACTTCCAAATCGAGCATACGATGCTAAACACCAAGAAAAATTTACATATAACGCACGGAATCCATTCTTACGTAATATTTATGCTCTGTACTCATATTTGTATGTAGATGACATTTCCAACCTCCAAATTCTCAAAAGATGTATTTTATGCAAAAAGTAGAAAAATTGTTAATCATATATTTCCGGTTATCGATTATTTTTCGATTTTTTTCTAAACCTGCAGAACTTTCAAATTTTATTCTTTCCGGATAGAGTAGATTCGGCCCTGATCTTGGTTTTGTTGGTGTAAAGCAGTGATTCCTAACCTTTTTAATACTGTTACCCCTGTGACCTATTAAGAAAACTTATTTTACCCTGACCTTAAAATGTTATCAATACAAACAACACAAGCAAATACAAATATCTTTAATAATCACAATTTGCACATCAGTCTTACAATTTTATATACCTAAACAATAAATTAAGCAAAAATAGTTAGTGTTATGGTTGGTATTATTTTGCATTTTTCAAGTTTTTTTATGTTAACTTTAATTTCGCTTAAAGCGCATCCTAAGTCATGTTCCACATTTAGAAGGATTCTAGTCTTTATTTTCAGTGTAACCAAAGTTGAAAAACCACTCTCACATCTATAGGCGGTGGCAAAGGGTGTTAGCATTTTTAAAGCTCTCTTAGCTAGAGCAGAATATTCGGCACCAGCTTTTCGCCAAAATGAGCTAAGATCATAATTTTGAAATTCTCCTCTGTAAATAGTATTCTGGCGTACTCCAAGATATTCCACTGTAGCCGCTACGTCTTCGTTTTTAATAATGTTATCATTCGTAGTAAATCGTCTTAATATCCAAGAACTGGACTGACGATTATCCATATCCGGAAAATATTGCTTCAATGAGTTTATTGCTACTGATAAATGCTGAACCACAGAATTTTCGATGTGATCTTGTTTGTTCAATATTTACTAATTGTGCATGGTTCGGAATCACTAGACTAGACCTTCATGTCTGGGAAGGTATCTCACCAACCTATCTCTCCTGTTTTTTATTAACTTCCATAGCGCCCTTTGTTCTCCTACTCTTTCTAAAACCTCTTCATTTCTAACCTTCTCTATCCACGGTATCCTCATCATTCGCCAGNCGTGCTGTCAAACCTACACTAGCAAGGAGATCGGGCTGAAACTATAGCTACAAGCTATCCAAGGATGGTACTATAGAATGTCACCTCAAGGTAGGCCTAGTGGCGTCATCTCTTGGTTAGGCCGGAAACTTATCAATCCACCCTCGTATTGCAATGTTTACCTGAGAAGTGTTTACGTTGTGGGGAAAAACACTTTAGTTTTCCTTAAAGTTTCAATTTCCAATTTTAGATTAAGAACACGCACTTTGTATTCCTTGTATTCAGAACTAATTTATCAATGCTTGTCGATCTGGTAAAAAAACCACACGCAATGTGGCAATAAACAACCGAATTCGCTAATCGTTAGTGAACAAATACGAAGACAAAAACACTAAATCTTCGTCATCCATTCAATCACGCGCCTATTCTTAACTTCAGAGTTCCTAGAACAACTTTCTAATCTTGTTTCTGGAATATACTTACAGTTTTAGTCTCCCATAGCCTATACCAGGGACGGCGAACCAATGGCACGCGTGCCACAAGTGGCACGTTTGAAAATTTTGATGGCACGCACACAAACAAAATTATTTTTTTATCTTTTTTGATAGAAATGAATTAAAAATTATTAATCTACTTTATATCAGCACGAGCACTAAATAAAAGAAAATTTCAAGAATTGTTAAACGAAGTAAACTCTTCGTACAATATTCATACAATAATGTACGCTGGTTAAGCCGCGGAAATATTTAGCAAAGATTTGTAGATTGTTTGGAGGAAATAAGATTATTTCTAAATAATGAGAACATTATTGACCAATACAATCAATTATTGGATGTAGAATGGCTAGCAAAGTTATATTTTTTCACTGATTTATGCTCTCACTTAAATGAATTAAATATAAAACTACAAGGTGTTAATAAAACAGTCA
>NW_020440921.1:284083-298829 GCF_000699045.2 Agrilus planipennis
TAGGTTAGGTTAGGTTATCGGGTTTTGTTCAAGTGACCACCCTCTTTCGATCCCCCACCTCCACCCGCTTGAAAATAATTATTTTATTGAATTTTATTTGAATTATCGTGTATAAAAATTGTCAAAATAATCAACTTTCAACCCCCATAACTTTTTATGGGGGTGAGACCGCCGCAAACCTTTTATGGTACAGTGGTGGGGGAGACCTCCTCTTTCGATCCCACCCACTCCCACCCCCTTCGGGGGTAGGGGCCATCATCTACACCTTTACCCTTTTTGAATTATTTGTTATAGAGCTTCCATCAATTTGTGCTTTTCTAATACAAGATTATAGTACCTCCATAGTATTAACAATAGGTGTTACATAGGGTTGTGTTGTTCGTGATTCAAAGCGAAGATGGTGAAAAGTGAAAATGAAATTTATCAAACATCAGGTACAGGTACACCTGTTATGTAGGACAGTCGCAACTTGCTCTTTACATTTATTTTTCCCGATTCTCTTTTACTCCTTCTTTCTTTCTTCCTTCTCAAAACGTTTGCTTAGAAATACTCGAACAAAACACTCATCGATGATATCACACTAACATACACACATAGAACGGTATTAATGGCCATTAAATGCCAGGGAACTGCAGGAAATATATCGAAAGCAACTTTCTGAAGGCCACACAGTATCAGGTGAAATATTTATGTCCCTTGTAATTCGAGTAGATAAAAGAGCACGTTCTTCTATCACGTAAATGGAACGTTTTTATCACCAGAGGTAAATGCCAAAAAAAAAAAGAATAGGTGCAGGAAATGTGTTTTCTTTCCCCAGGATATCGTTGATCTTTTTGGTCATATGAAACCCCTACCTACTATAAAAATTGTGCTGCCTTTGTACTTATAGTCCAATTCGTCAATAGTATTTTAGCAACTGCTTTCAATGTACATTTATGTAACTATCAAGCGTGTGATCCAGAATGGAATACAGGGATCCTTCTACTACTTTAAGATTAAGGAAAAAGAAAAAAAATTGACATTAAATAAAAGTACAATTAAACTAAATAAACTTTTTTTTGGGTATTTTGCTAAACAAGGAACGTTGTAATTGTGTCAGAACTAATTACGAGACTAGGTAGAGTACATGTAGGATTAAAGTTGGTATAGGACTAATGGGAAATTGGAGATTTCTAATTCCTGTTCATTATTTACCAAATGTATACATTTATTATTATTAAGTGCTTCTTTTATTTTTAAATTCTCCAATAATAGTATTTATTGAGAGACCTTTTATGTATGTGTTAGCGGAAATGTATGAAATCTAAGAATTGTAAACGATTCCTAGGAAATGTATACAATTCCAAAGCTATTCAGGAAATCTATAAAATATTGTTTCAAGAATTTTTTAATACACACATATCTTCGGAAATGTACACATTTCCTAGGAATTGTATGAAATTCCGATATTGTACTAGGAAATGTATAAAACTAATGCTTTCTGTGAATAAAATGAATAAAACACGTTAGTAAGCCGAGAATCGGAGTTATCTGTGTTTACGCGGTTCTAGTGGGATCGCCTGATGTATATGCATNAAGCTATTCAGGAAATCTATAAAATATTGTTTCAAAACTAATGTTTTCTGTGAAACACGTTAGTAAGCCGAGAATCGGAGTTATCTGTGTTTACGCGGTTCTAGTGGGATCGCCTGATGTATATGCATTGGTGACGTTATTGTTTGGTTAGGTTAGGTTTGGAGATATATATGTACTAGTGATGTTATTAAATGGTTATTAGATAGACTTATGACAGACTACAGTTCCTTTAATGCCCCTGCCCCCTGGGCTGATTTGTTAAAATAATGTCTCCTAAAAGTATGCTTCATTATGATGTCCGCACCCAACTTATGTACTTACTATATGAAAATGATCAGCAATCACCTTTACAACATACTCAAAATTCAAGGTCATCATGTTGTCTGAAACAAAGATAACTTCATCAGATTATTCTAACACCATATCAGGACAGGGGCATTAAGGGAATTTCAGTCTCCCTAACCAAACAATTACGTCACCAAAGGATATATATATATATATATTAGTACATCTCCAAACAGCCTGCCGTATTATTGCCTACTTAGTATTACCTGTAATACATTTCCAATTGCTATTTAGGAAATGTATAGATTTCCTAGGAAATGTTTCTGATATAACAAAATAATTCGAAGTGGTCTGTATTCTGTCGAAACTGCCAGATCAGTAACGCTCACCACGCCATTTGTGGTATTTTCTAAAACGCGCTGTTAAGACAGCAGGTAAAAGTTGGTCTGTGTTCTGTCGGAGCTGCCTGCGACGCGCTGATGAGATCCAAAAAGATCGAAATCGCGATCCGCGTCTGGCAGTTTCGACAGAATACAGACCACTTCGAATTATTTTATTCGATTATGGTAACGTGCCTATCACGTTGAGGTTAGCTACGCCGGGATTCGTTTCAGCAAGTAGATATCCATATATTTAAATGGACCTTGTTGGAGCATACGTAATCCTAAAATGTAGCATCGTACTACAGATGGCGTTCACCACGCCATTTGTGGTATTTTCTAAAACGCGCTGTTAAGACAGCAGGTAAAGGTTGGTCTGTGTTCTGTCGGAGCTGCCTGCGACGCGCTGATGAGATCCAAAAAGATCGAAATCGCGATCCGCGTCTGGCAGTTTCGACAGAATACAGACCACTTCGAATTATTTTGTTCGATTATGGTAACGTGCCTATCACGTTGAGGTGAGCTACGCCGGGATTCGTTTCAGCAAGTAGATATCCATATTTTTAAATGGACCTTGTTGGAGCATACGTAATCCTCAAATGTAGCATCGTACTACAGATGGCGCTCACCACGCCATTTGTGGTATTTTCTGTGTCTGATATAATTTATTTCACACATTTCCGGGCGATTTTAGGAATTATATACATTTGCTAGGAATTGTATACAATGACGGATTTCATACATTTCCGGTAATATATGTATATATATCTATGTAAATCGACAGCCCCATTTTCACATAAACTTTGGATTCTAAATAAATTAGGGACTGTCGAACTATTTTACTAATTTAACTTTCGTTATATGTTACGGTTAGCATGATTACTTCCTTAGATTGTAAACTAGCTGGATATTAAATAGTATATAAACTGTTCACTTCGTAAGTGTTGTCTTTTTCTACCACAACCTTGCAATCCTAAGCATATCCGTCAAACAATACATTTGGGCAGTTTGTATACTATCCATTTAGTTTACAAACTAGCCCAGTAAGTGCATAATAACTGCAACATATATTTACGACCCAGTTGGTTTACAGACATTTCCCATTGAGAAAGAAGAAGACACAAAATGCTGTAACCAGTTCGTTACTGAGCATATGAACCTACTAATATTGTATACCTTTGATTAATATGTGTTTATCAGAAACAAAGTTTTAATATTCCATTACTACTATCTACGTATTTCCTACAGGTGATAGATAACCTACGTATTTAATATTTCATGTAGATTTTGGCACTTAACCGTTGGATCAAACAAAAGGTGAAACAACAGCGTAACGTTGCCAAGGACATTTGCGTATTTTGTTGGGTACGAAGCTTCTAAGGATAAATAGGGGAAAGGGAGAAATGAGAATTTTCACGCTTCATTTAGTTCACGAGAAATGCTAACGTAAAGTCGTTAGTCTTGGGAGCCATTTTTTTAATTGAGCTTCTAATGACAGTAAAAAGTTATAAACAGCAAATGACGTGGAGGAAATCGTTAAGGCTTTAATTTAAACCCGACTTCTAGTTCATGGTTACTGAGATTTTATCCGAAAGTCGGGGGTGTCTGTTACTTACGCTGTTTATCTTGTAAAGCGAACGTTTCTGGAGAAAGGTAATATCAATAAATGAACGCATTTCAGAGATTTCACTCTATCTAATGTAACTTAATGCCAATCGACTTGAGCATCGTGGGTCCTTATCCTAATGTAATATTAACCGTCCCTTTGATAATAATAACGATCAGTCCTGACCATGTCCTCTTGAAGCCTGTAATGTTCCATAAAAGTCGGTTCAGCCATTTTAAAGATTAGCCCCTACAGACAGACGGACAGACGAGAGTTTTAAAAGTGGTTTGTGCCTTAATAGCCATATAAACCTAAAAGGCTAGTTATTTCAATATTACAGACAAATACTTTAATTTTATTTATACAGGGTGTTCCACCTAAGGAGGCTTTACCCATAACTCTGTTATTATATGTACATTTAATAAAAAAAATGGTTTTATAAAAGTTGTCCGAAATGATATGGTGCATATGCGAAATGAAAAGCCCTTTCCAGTGATGTAGGGTTTTAATTGTTTATCTCTAACAGTTATCCAAAAAAATCAATTATTTTATATTTAGAACCTTATATCAATAGAATGGGATTTAAATTTTGTATCGAATGGCTTCTTTAAATATGGGTCATTCCATTTGAAAAAAAAAGTTATTGGTCTTGTAAGATTGTCAAAAGTAATTTCGATATTTCTGGTTCTGAATAACGTACACATTTTGCCCATAGCAAAAAAGATACAGTAATTCATGCTAAAACGAACTGTCTAAACCGTAGGTTTGTAGCTTTTATGGTTTAGATTCTGTATAGTCTCATTTAAAGAGCTAAAATCGTGTTTTTGTTTTTTCAAAATCAGTTGAAAATCTCAAAAAGTAGTAGAGATAGGTATAGGGAACTGTTAACAAAGTCGACCTAAAATTAAACAAACAAATGTAAAAAAAATATAGGGTATTCCATTTAAAATGACGGTTAGGTAGCGCCCAATGGAAATGAAACACCCTGTATAACTGAAAATATTTTCTGTGTATGCCATATACTTCCAGACCACTTTTATAAAAACAGTTTTTTTTATTAAATGTATAATATGAAATAATTAAAGATAACAATAACACAGTTACGAATGAAACTGTTTTAGGTGCAACACCTTGTATGTAGGAATAAATAGCCGCATTCATTGGATAAAACCCTAACTAATATTATAAATGCGAATGTGAGTTTATTTGTTTGTTTGCTACCATATCACTCCTTAACTACTCAACTGATCATCATGAAATTTTAGATACACATTATCAGGGGTACACGAAAGGGTATATGGTCCTTTTTATCTAGAAAAGAATACTGTTCCCGAGGGATAAAAAAATACTTTTATGTGGTGGTCGATGAACTTTGACACGAGTTTAGGACATCAATATAAGGGGAAGAGGTTTTATCTAATAAATTGATTCATTTTTGGCAAATATGTCAATCCAAAAGCAATGGTTTTCTTCATATACAATTTGTACGCTTGTCAATTGATAAACTTTTGGTTCCATATTGCAAAGTGTTTTGTTGATGTGACTGACTTTGAACTTCTGGACTATAAACGGTTACATCAGTTGACTTTTTCAGTAAAATTATCAAACTTTTTCGAACAATGGAACAAGACTTCAAAATCGTATTGATGTAGGATTTCAATCTTCACATCTGATATTTGGCATTCCATTGCTAAACTAATTATAAATTATGCATCAAAGAGAACAAGTGGTTTGATTCATTTAGTAATATATGAACATTGAACAATGAGTTTTTTGACTTTGAAGTCACTCACCTATTAAATATATCACCCTAGTGTTGTCTCATGGATATTTTTTGATTAAAACCTTGAAAAATAGAATATTATTAAGGGGTTGGAATACAACTTCTTAATCCTTGATATATGATTTAGGAAGGATTTTGTGCTTGAAATAATAGAACGTAATGGAATATTGCTTTTTGCGGTTACCAAAATACTGTTCTATTTATACATATATAAAAATGTAGTGATCTAGTGTATATGTAGAAATTCTGGCCTACCAAAATGCGACATATCAATTTTTGAAAACATTTTAATGAGTCACGTTGTCTTTTTCTGGCATTATGTGTGAGTTACTAAGTTCTTTAATTAATTAATTTCAACTTATAAACATCCATAAAATTATATTCCATTTTATTAGCTGTTAAATACTATCGCAAACAAGTATTTGTATGTCCAATCAAGAACGCGATCATAAAATTTTACGTTCGAAGGGAGAATTCTCATTAATCGTTTAAATCATTACAGGACCTTCATTATTTGCGCTCTTTCTACGAAATTTATTTCTGCTCGGAGGAACTCGTCGAGAACTCGAATAATATATGTATTTTCATTTTAACTTTATCTCGTGATCGGAAAGTTTGTTATACCTTCTACACGTGCTACCTGCATCAGCAAAACCAAATACTTTCTCGGTCTATTATATCCCTGCTCGTACTTCACCTTTCACATATCATTTTTGTGACTCTGTATCAGGGTGCGTGTTGGACATGCCGAAAATTCCAATGTCGCATTGCGTGAACTACGTGCTTCGAAAAAAAGCAGTCATAAAGTATGTAAATTAAGTGTAGAAAATAACGGACCACGAGGCCCTTAACTGGTAAACAGAGCTATTTAATGTAAAATACTTGTGTATATTTAATCAAACTTATTTCACATAAGTACACTAAATCATTTTAATGCTTATCGTAAATTAATTCGTAATAGAAATTTGCTAGCATTTGTTCATTTTTGTTTTGTGGGAAAATTGCAAAATATCGTTCATAATTTGAAAAAAAGTTACTTTTACACATTTATTAAATACTGCTGTTCTGATGCGTGTGTTGGAGTCGCTTCCTAACGTTTCGCTAGCACGAGTGGTTTCTTCAAAGGTCCTTCCATCTCCGATGCTGGATCCTTTTCACGCAATAACCACCCGTTATTTCACGCAATATATGATACCCTCCCCTCAATTGTTAAAAATTAATTTTTTGAAAGAATAAAATAATAACAAAATTTTCACAGGCTCTCATTTCACAAGTAACAATTGTTTCGCTAATCTTGGCTTCCTCAGACTTCGAGTACTTAAGTACTCAATTTGGCGAAACAATTGCTACTTGTGAAATATAAAGTGTGTGAAAAACTTCTTTCCTTATTCATTCATATAGATTTTCATCAAGTAAAGGTCTAATCTATTCAATATTTGAATTTTTTGAGTTTTGAGGTTATGATATCTTAAAAACCTGCTGTTCTGGAGTCATTCTATTCTCTTGTATTCTTGTTTTGTCCTTTTATTTCACCCAATAACTCCCGCCTTATTTCACACAGTAACCCTCCCAAATGATCAAAAATTAATTTTTTGAAGTTTGATGTTTGGATATCATAAAATTCTGGAGTGTTGAACCTATTGTAATACCAGATTTACAAATTACGCCCTTTTTTTTCTTTTTGACTTCGTGATTTTGTTGACCTGCTTGCTGTTATCTACCACTTGAACCATAGATTACACATTTTCTCCCTGCTGTTGTAGTTCTGTCAAACATGTACTTACTATTGTTCCGTTGCAAAATGGATAGTTTAAAGCAGCAGGCATTAATAACGCCAATGCGTAAATCACTCGACGGAAGCAGCACTGAGTCATGTTAACAATGACGATTTATTGCCGTCGGCACCGAATTTTTAAAAGCTTCCCAGTTCGTACTAACTATGCCTTTTCCGAAAAAGTGTTTGCAGCATTACTTGCTGTTACATCACTCTGAAATAATGAAATTTCAACGCTAATTGACGCTTGTGAATAGAAAACTGACCCTCTGTAAATAACTAAGCAAGTTAGGTCTCGCTGTAGTTTAAAATAACAATAAATATAGTCCAATCCGAGTTGAAATTAAAACGTAACGTTAATTAGATAGGTAGGTATACTTCGTTTAGTTTCTCTAGCGATGTGACCTTTAGTTTGACCGGCGCAAAGTAGAAAAGAACAGCACTAGGTCAGAAAAGAAAGGAGACAACTCTCGGTCAAACTCTTAACCGGTGAGGAGCGTAAAATCCGTACAGTACTGCACAGAAAAATTGACCATTTTATGCACTAAAATTGCGTTGCTCAAATGTGCTGTTATTGGTACCAATTACTACTGAAAATATCAACGAGGTGTTTATTTATATTTAAAGACATATTAAAGGCTTTAACGCTTATTTTCGACTCACACTACTATTCATGATTGAACAAAACTTTTGGCAGGTACTGTATGAAAAAGTGTGTTTAATGAACAAGAGTCGAGAGTATAAGGAGCTTTTTTCTGCCTGCCTACGATTTTGCCAGCGCGCTTCCAAAGCATTGGAAGGGGCACATCGCTAGAGAAAGTACACGAAGTATAACTAAACTTCAAAAATAGGTACGACGCATTCTTGTTACTAAAATTAATTAAAATTGTGCGTGATTAGTTACGAAACTAAAAAACTACCCACTGATGAATTTAATTTGTAAAGCTAATCGGCTTTGCAAATATCTGCGCTTTTCTAGGGTTTGATGTCATTCAATCTATTGTGTAAGTAGAATAAAGCCCACGGTGGTGAATAGTAATACGTAAGGGATGGTCGAAATGTTCAGCTATCTGCTTTGTGCATCAGTAAGCTCTAATTGTAGTAGATAATGGCTCCAAAATGGTAATATTGTCTCTCTGATAAGAGATATTATCAAAATTCAGGACACAGAATTTCAAGTTGAGGGAAAGGAACAAATTATACAAGAAAAACTAAAAATTTAAATTAAGGCGTTTTGTGGATTTCTCTCAGGAAGACTTATCGCTAAAATATATAACAATTATGTAAAATTGTTATTATAGGATTCATAAAAGCTTAAATGGTTAGTTTATTCAAAATTGATTCAACATTACATATTTTGATTACTTGTTACGAAAACCTTTATCTATTAATGTGTGGTCTAGACAGAAAGGGCAAAGAACTTAACTTTGTGATAAGACATAACATAAATTTTCTTCGCGTTCTCGCAAGTTAGAATAGCATCGAATACAAAATGTAGTGGTCATAAGAAATAAAATTTATGACGCCGGTCGACCAAGCTTTTATAAAACAGTATTCATTTATGCAGGATGAATCCTTTCGGTGGAGTACATATTAATCTTTGTATTTTCGTCTAGAATCAAATATCACTAAAACCAAAACACTACCTTAATTAATTTTAAATTTCTTCATTTAACAGCTATTCTTGGTTAATGTAATTAATTAAATACACTATTCCATAATTTCCTGTTTTTATCATAATAAACTTTCATTGGCGAAAGCTTTTAACTGTTGATCCCGGTTGGTTTCAAAAGCTCCTATTGCAAATCGTTGTAATTTTGTTTTGCCTAGTGTGATTTCATCAGGTGATCAGTTAACAAAATTTGTCTTAATTTAGAGGTATTTGTGTTAAATTTAACAGTAGACCATTCAATTGTCCATTTAAAAGTGCGTCTCGCTTATTATATTAAATCATTTCTATATTTTAATTATTCACTATTAAATTAAATTAAGTAATCACCACCCTCCTACATAGTACCTACTTATCTATAAATACGCTTTGGTTCTTGGCGTGTTCAATATTAAAATAATACAATCTGATAAAACTGATATTTATTTGACAACTGTTAGAGATTAAGAAGAGTAGAACGAAGGTAGATATAGAACTGAAAAATATATAGAATTTGAATAATTTAGGAAAGTTATGAAGGTGGAGCTAAGGGTTGTAGATAAAAGAAGGGAACCAATAGTAAGAAAATATGATTTGAAAAATGCTGAAGATAGAAAATATAGAATTAAGTTGTTGAACCCAAATCACCGAAGAAACCCCTCATAAAATAGCAATTAGGACGGATAGCAAAGTACAAACGTCGTACGGTTAGTACGTGAAGTTGAAATGTTAATAGGGATTATAGGAAAGTACAGTAATAAAAGTTATTGGAACAGATGGATAGAATACAAAAGCTTTAGAAGATAATGTTGAGAAATATTTACACAGAAAAGGAATATCATACAAAAGATTTACATATTTACACAACGACATTATATGTACAGGGTGCTATAATTTATGTTGGTCGCTACAACGCTTAAATTAAGGTGAATTTTTATATCACCTGATGTCATACAGTGGGCAACATTATTGTAGTCATAATACGTAATAAAACTTCTTGAAACTAACCTATTTTTTTTATTTATTATCAAATTTAGAGAATTACTTACTATTTAAAAATAATCCAACAGATTTCCTAGCAGTTTATAGTTTCAGGAAGCTTTTATTCTTTATTATTTATTATTCCTTAAAATACATACTAGAAGTTGTGTATCATTATCAGATCTACGTCCTGACTTACTGCGTTGGGATGCTTGAAAACAGTCAATATTTTCTTTTTCCCGCAATTTCCTTTTAATTCATGTTTTCCCAGTCGACCGTATATATCCGATCGCATTGGCAGTAACGTTCTCCGAATAGAAGCATTTTACGTACTTATCAAACTCTTAACCGGTGAGGAGCGTAAAATCCGTACAGTACTGCACGGAAAAATTGACCATTTTATCCACTACAATTGCATTGCTCAAATGTNAATTTAATAATAATATAATAACAATCTTAGCCTAACTTATTAGATAATTCGGGAAAGTAGAAATGGCAGAGAACTATCACAGGGTGAGTGAAAACGATAAGCCGTCTCACCACCCTGCATCTCGTGATCTTGAATTCGACTCTCAACTACCGACTCTCGACTTATCTCCTCTGTTATTATTAATTTCGCTCTTTAAACGGCCACTAATTGACCTACTAACACAGTAGGTCAGTAGGTGTTGCCATGAAGTTTTAAATAAACAATTTATATGTATCAACTTCGTACAAGTGATCTAAATAAGAATTATGTGGATACTATGAAACAATATTGTGGTAAACGTGTGAAATGTATATCCCAAACCAACTCAACCCTAAAAGTTTTTCAAGCAAAACATAACACCCCTCAAAAACTTTAAATTACAATTATTGGAGTCATTATTGTATTGTATTTTCAAGTCATCACTAGTATATGTGTATTTATATTCAAATAAAATCGAGCTGTGTGTATGTAATATCAAAATAGATGTCTTATATGGTTATTTGTATGCTAATATTAACTAAGATAAACACAAACCTTGGAAATTGTCTGTCTTTCTGACTGTACGGTCTAATCTACAGAACAACTGAACCGTATTAGTAATTTCTTCCGTCTCTACCACAAAAATATGAACCTCGTACGGCTATCCTTTTAAGACCACGAAACTGCAGTAAGATGAACGACGTAACCGGATCTGTATGGCACGTTTACAAAGAAAGTGGTTCGAAGGATACCTAACAAGCAAATTTACTTGCAGTACGAAAGGGTATAGGCTGAACGTAATTGATGCAAGCAAGAGAACGACTTTAATCACACACAATTAAGAAAATTTGCATTAGTAACGAAGAGTATATATGACGACGGATTTGCAGTGAATGGAACATAGATAACGTGTACGAACGTGTATAAGCATAAATGTATTTAGGATTATACATGTTACATGGATTAAGAGGGAAACTTTAACATATTTTAGAGAGGACGTTTCAATAACGTACGAATAAAATGGTATTTGTCATGTAGAATTTTACCAGAAGGTAAATTTACATTACAGTTATTTCACATTACTTCACCGTAAAAGTATGTAAAACTAAGATACTGGTATTCAAGGGAAGAAAAAGCAGGGAAAGGCTAAATATAAAGAGTGGGCGAGTTTTTTACTTTTACTCACAGCAGACATTGTGAGGAATACAGTAAACATAGAAAAGAGATGTCAGATAGGAATTGCAGCGGCCAATAACAAAGAAAAAGAAATAACCTGAAGAAGATGCAGACAAACAGAATTTAAGCATAATTCTAGCATCGGACTTTAAAGAAAGTTCAACATTCTCAGGAATTTAGGAGAGCAAAGACGATTGCTTAAAGATATAATTCCAACCACGCAGTTGTAAAGCCGGCCCTGATCTTTTTCGTACCTATAAGCAAACTCCCAACTTTTCACTCTTTGTGACCTACTCTTGAAGCATTTTCTAACATAACAAGGGCGTGTTCAAAACGTGTCTGCAGTGGTATGTATACAAGAAAGAAGATAATTTATTACAGACTTTGCCAAACTATAGAAGACATCCTCAGATATGAGCACTAGTTAAAGACACACTGGAAGCAGAAACAAGAGAAAACAATTGTTAACGATGTGAGATGGTTTAGGTTTAGGGAAATAACACAATAAAAAAGAGTACTAAAAAAAACATATTTATGAGTTAATTGAAAATTGTCTACACGTTGGTAAAATTAATGAGAAACAGAAACTACTGGGTTTGTTTCGCTAAAAGGTTTATTGGTCTCTACAACGTTGTTTTAACCCTCTCTGATGGTCATTCTCAGGACAGAATTTCTCTCTTGAGAATGACCTGAAAGGGTTGAAACAATATTAGAGAGACCAATAAACCTTCTAGTTAAACAAACCCAATATTTTCTGTTTCTTTTTATCTTTTTAAATGTATATTTACGTTTCATTATTACGATTCTGTACTTCAAATTAAAAAAAAAGAAAAACAGAACCCTCAAGGATCGCATTATCCTTTTGACGACCTCATCATCATAACGTCGTCAGTCCTATGACTGGTTGGACACGCACTTCCACTCTTTCCTATCCTGAGCTAATCTTAGCATTTCCTTAAAACTAAAACAGCCCACATCCTTAACTATTATTATTATAATTACTCACTAAAACCTGCTGTAGGGTCTTCCCGTCGATTTGAAATCCAAAATTTATCACGAATGAAGTTCTCATAACACAAATAAAGAAAAAAGTCTGAAAATCATAAAAAAATAATACACGATTAGATATATTTACAGATTAAAATAATTCGAAATGGTCTGTATTCCGTCAAAACTGCCAGACGCGGATCGCGATTTCGATCTTTTTGGATCTCATCAGCGCGTCGCAGGCAGCTCCGACAGAATATAGACCAACTTTTACCTGCTGTCTTAACAGTGCGTTTCAGAAAATACTACAAACGGCACAGTGAACGCCATCTGTAGCATAATGCTAATAAAATAAAAAAATACGTAATCCTAAAATGTAGCATCATGCTACAGATGGCGTTCACTGTGCCGTTTGTAGTATTTTCTATTTACAGATTTATTGTAGGTACGTGATAATTTTGTCTTTACATTAAAAATGAATGGTGCATGAATTCCAATGGCTGAGAAACGTTTTTCCAATTTAAAGTCTTGATCTTAAATTTAGTTACCATTGAATTAAGTGTTTCACTTTTCATATATATATATACAAATTAAGAGTAGCTTGAAGATTATAATTTATGAAAGATATGCCTAATCTCGGAAAGATGAACAAAGGAAAATCAATCTTTGAGAAACCGTCGAAAACTTTTATGAAGTTTACGGAATGGAAAATTTGAAATAAAACTCGAGACAGACGTCTATTGAACGATTGTCAATAAGGAGATTATATATCTACTTTCATTAAAATCAAATTTTTAAAGAGGCGTGTCTTTGCCAGTTTTCCTGGCCTGTGAATGTTTAATAGTGTGATAAAACAGTGGCGGACCTATTTATTTTGCTTCTGATTCTCCTTCATGTTATATATCACATTCCTAATATCTGCCTTGAAATTATCATGCACATAATTATTCTCTCTCTTCACTACTTTATGTGATTGTTCAGGAATATTAAAGAGGTAACCCCATTTCTACTCCTTGGTTGTTATTTTCGAAACACTTCGTAAGCTAATCTTCAAACGACCAGTATTTTCTCTTTCTTTTTCAAAATATTCCAAGAGTTTAAGATATAGTTGCCGAAATCGTGACAAAATTGTGATTTTATTTATTACGATGACAGTTAATATTTTTCTGATAGATTGACGATAAACGTAATCCTGTATTTTCCACAAGCGTAATGTACTATACCAGGAATGGACAGCAAATCGAGGGCGAGACCAATTTTGGTCGATCGTCGAAGTAATTAAAGATTTTGGGATGATTCCAGGATTTTAAAAAAATTAAAGAAATTGAGAAAGGAATGGATGTCAATAACCTAAGTAATTTCCCCTGTAATTTACGAAAAATTCAATAACAGCATAGAACTCAATTAATATAATTTTTCAATACTAGATTATATACTCCGTGCGTTTTGGGTAATAGTTTTTACATTTTTTTTTATACATCAGCGCAATCTTCCAACACTTTGTCTTTTACATATGTGATGTAGCATATTGTTAACAATAATATATATAAATATTAAAGTGTTGGTCCAGTGCGCTCATATATTGCGCGAACGTGTACGTAAGTGGTACAGCAGTTTAATGATTTAGGGCTGTATGAGCTGTATGTTCACAAGGAAAGAAATGATATAATCCGTGCTCAATTACAATCGCGACATTCATCTTCAAAAATATATACCTAACGCATGGATTTAATATTATAATTATTTTTCACCACCAGTTTGTGGATGGTACTGCCAGTGTAAAGTACGTACACGAGTCGTGGGCTGTTGTGCACATGTAGCTGCAGTTCTCTGGTATTTAGGACACAACAGGTACTTGGAAGAAAAAAAATCTCAAATGGTCAATTAGAGTGACTATATCTTCGACGCCGCTATGTCACAGTGTTCTGATAATAATAGCGAAAACTCAGATTAATCATTCTTACTATGAAATAATTCAAAGTGGTCTGTCTTCTGTCGAAACTGCCAGACGCGGATCGCGATTTCGATCTTTTTGGATCTCATCAGCGCGTCGCAGGCAGCTCCTACAGAACACAGACCTACTTTTACCTGCTGTCTTAACAG
>NW_020440921.1:299000-310377 GCF_000699045.2 Agrilus planipennis
AAAAAAAATCTCAAATGGTCAATTACAGTGACTACATCTTCGACGCCGCTATGTCACAGTGGTCTGATAATAATAGCGAAAACTCAGATTAATCATTCTTACTATTTTTATAACTAATTAATGATAATATAACTTGCTTTGTTAACTTGCTTACCTTAAAAAACGATTATTCCTTTCACATACATATTAAAGTATTTGACTTTATTTGGCTTTTATCTTAATTATAATTACCCTTAGTAAATACACACATGAATAAAAACCAAAAATTCTTCAAGGGAAAATATACCTATCTTATTGACACCCATCCTTTATATCGTTTCCTTTTAAAGAAGATTTAAGTGTGAAATGCATTAACTTTCAAAAAATTATGGTACGATTGTAAACATATCGTATTTATTATATTAAAGGGAGAAGACCGTAACCGCACGTGGAGCAAGAAAACTTTATCGTCATTAACGAAATCTAAAAAAATGTGTAAGGAGAAGTGCAACAATAAAAATAAGTTTGAGAATGTTCGCTTCGTTTCTCGTTGTCATTTTAGTGCTTGCGGGTTCCATTAGAGCGACTTGCTCTCGTTTTATTCAAGTTGGAAGTCACGGAATTGCCTCCATCACCTATCTCACAGCACGTTACGCTTCTCTTTTTTTTTTCCTTTTCCATTTCATCACCTGAAAGGTCATGCAACGACCCAAGCATCTGTAGTTCTAATTTTCTTGGATGCGAGAACGTTTATTTGAAGCCGAAATGGAAATAAATGAAAAGAAAAAGGTTGCTCAAGGAGTTTAACACCAGAGAAAAATGGTAAAGGAATTTCTATGAAACTCTGAAAATTGCAAAACAAAAACAAAATTAATAAAGTGAATCTCATTGGGCAGTGGCGTAGCAATACGGCTGCAGAATGAGCGGTGAGGACCACAGGAACCTAACCTTTATTACAACACTTAATAAAAAACATCAATATCAGATTCAATCAATTTTAGTTAGTTATTAACTCAACACGATACAAATAAGTTATCATGGTTTGAACACATTCATAAGAAAAAGATATTGGTCAGTTTTAGAAGTTAATTTTTTTTGCCGCGGCATTTCTATGGTGGCGTGGACTAGTGATGCTCGTCGAATCACCGTTAGAAAAGTTGCTGAGAATCTAAACATATCGCTAGGCTTTTGCCATTTGATTTTTACCAACGATTTGGACATGAAAAGTGTCGCCGCGAAATTCGTACCAAAATTGCTCAATTTCGACCAAAAACAGCATCGGATTAACATTGCTAAGGAGCTGTTGGACTGTGTCCGCGACGACCCAAATTTGCTCCAGAGGATCATAACTGGTGACGAACCATGAGTTTATGGATATAACGTGGAAACCAAAGCTTAATCAGCCCAATGGAAGCTGCCGTACGAGCCAAGACCGAAAAAAGTACGCCAAGTTAGGTGAAGGTTTTGCTTAGTTTTTTTCCATTGCAGGATTGTGATGCATCATGAGTTCTTGTCACAGGGTAGAACGGTCATAGGAAGGAATATTACTGCATGTTCTGCGCGAAGCAACCCGCCAGAAACGCCCGGATTTGTGGTAGTACAAAAATTGACTTTTTCACCATGATAACGCCCCTGCTCACACATCGTTTTGGCCAAAAACAACACACTAATAATTCCGCAGCCACTGTATTCCCCAGATTTGTCCTCCTGTGACTTTCTTCTCTCGAAACTGAAGAGGCCAATGAAAGGATGACGCTACACTACGATTGAGGAGATAAAGAAGGCATCGAAGGAGAAGGTGAACCATATTACAAAAAATTATTTTTTGAAGTGCTTCTAGGACTGGAAAAAACGTTAATGTAAGAGTATAATATCTAGTAGGGATTACCTTGAAGGTGACAAAATAGATATTCATGAATAAATAAATAATTTTTGAAGAAACACAAAATTCGCGACACTTTTTGAACAGACCTCGTATTTATGAAGGACGTTCTTGCGCTATGCTAGAGTCAAATGGATACTAACTTTCTACATAATTTATTCGGGTATCGAGAAACTTGGTAAATATACATATCTGCTTAACTTCGTGATTAATAAGGATGAAACTACAGTGTGAAGCTTTTTTATATTAAAGATGAATTTGTCACGGATCTCAGATGATATAGTGACGATTACTTTAAGATTTATTTTAAATACACAAATTAACATCCATTCTGCTTAATCTTAAAGTATGACAGCAATTAGCAAAGTGATGGGCGGTCTGGGTTCCATTTATGGCTGATACAACACTTTTTTTACCTGCTTTAACGGTGACATACATGTATAACTTTTATTTTTTGTGCTTCTACGGCACAGAATTTTCTTATGATAAAGCATCATTGCCACCCTCTTAGTACTATACACGTAAACGTTTACGATAGTTTGGATGTTCGTCAGCGATTTATTTTATAAGTTCATGGTTTTGATAAATCGAAGCAAAAAATGTGTGATGTCAGTGGTAAATGATGAAAATAGCTCCAGTTACTTCATGCAATATTTTGACACCACTTGCCGATGATATTTTCATTAGTTTCGGATTACACGGCAGGCCGAGTCTCTCGTCACGCTGCCGTCGCGTCGCTACGTTGCCATGGATATTCTTGGGGAAAATGGTCCAAATTTCGATGAAATTATAAAATAACCAACAAAACTTTTATCACATATAAATGTTATACAAACATATACTTATGTATATGCAAGAAATAAAGAAGTAGTTTTGCCGGTGGCATATTGTATATTGCACAAAATGCTGAAAAAGAAAAAACGATTCGTTTGAGGGTAAACTTTCGAGATTTTTGTATATTGTCCATGATATTTTTGTTTGTCCAAGTAAAGTGTTTGGTGTTTTTTTGGTTATATAATGGTTACATTTATCTGAAACTATTATCTGTTTAGCAACATTATTATGCCTGTCGAGGTATTATCGGCTAGCTAAAAATGAGCAATTTTTAATAATATATTTTTCATAGTTTTTTGTTTTTATTATTTTGTCCTGAATCGCTATCATGAATCCCTCAGTTTCTGAGAATATGTTTCCTTTTTTTAACCACATATTAGAAGCTTCTGTATCTACATGTTCCTGCTGTTGTTGGTTCGGGTATTATTATTATTATTATTACTAAATTATTTTCTATTTCTATATTTAGTTTTGAAAGACACCATAAACGAAAAACGTTTTTCGCATAAGTATTAAAAACTATTATCGAATCAATCAATGCCAAATTAACTTATTGTAGTCAGGGGGTCTCAACGTTTGTTACTAATAATTTTGTCTGTTTAGTGGGTCGCGACTGACAAAAGTTCAGAAACGATCTTGTACAGCATACCTACGTATACACTTTTTTCTTTCTGCGAATTTTTTGTCTAATATAAAATTTTATTAAATTTCTTCTCCGATTCTGCTGGTTTGATTCTTTCAAGCTTTGTAAAGACTAATATGTAGATAGATTAGATGCTTATAAAAAGAAACTAGGTAACTGTAGTTAGAAGAAATATCTTAATAAAAAATGTTTCTAAATAACTTGTAAAGTAATGAATTCCGAAGTAACAAATTAAAAAAGTGGTGCCTTTGTACCGTTGTACGTTTCCCAATTTTAATTATTAGAATTCAAATTAAAAGATATGCTAGATTATTTTAAAGATCATTTCGTGTATATCAGATTTTTTGGAACGCAGAATAGAGAATATTAATGATTAATCATATTCGCACTCTTGAAAATGATTTAAGAAGGCGAAACGTACACTGAGTTTTAATAAATAGATAAACCTGCTCCACGTACATTTTATTCTCTTTTATATTTATAAAACGTTTCATCACGAGTTCTCAGCTAATTATTCCTGTAATTTATTTTTCAATTATCGATAAATGCCGTTAAGCTTATTGTAACAATTTCGTAACTACTAGAAATGATTAAACATGAGGCTCCCTATGGTTACGTGTTAAATGTCAAGAAGGTCATAAACCAAGCTAGCATACATTCCAAAATATTGTGAAAATTGTAAAATGATGTAGATGGACGTGTTTACCAACTCCTTTCATGATGAATGATTCCTAACTTCCAATATGTTTTTCACATTTCGTCTGCAACATTAGGATTATCAAGGTTATCTATTGGTCAGCATGGTATAAGGGTCAAAAACCGCCTATAATTTACAGTATTCTAGAAGTAACATAAAACAATATCGTTAACCTTCGAGTCCCAAAGTTGACCCAAACAGTTTCTTCCATAAATGAAACCGTGATTGGAATTTCTACAGCCTTATTTGCCCCGGTATCAGCCATTCGGCCGTAAATTCAATTGAACCTCACTGTGCTCGTAGTCAGGATTCAAGCTTTGAACTATATATAGATGATATGGCAATATGGTAGCAACAGGAATATTTATTTTGCGTTGCAGTAGGACTTTTATATTTTCCTTTTTTACAGTAGGGTGTTGTTTAGTACGAAAACTGAGAGGAATCAAATGTAACTTTGTATATTAGATTGTATCTCAACCCATTACATTATTACATATATCTGTGTAATTCTACTTGCACCTATAAAAGACCTAAAAATATATAAACACAATCTTTTTCCTTAAACTTTTATATTTGTACAGACAAAAGTGTGAATAAGTCAGTCATTATTTATTTGTACGTTTTACTACTTGTCAAGTCAATTTCTGGGTGCATCAGCTATTTGTCAAATGTAAATGTCTAATGCCCATAAAGTATAGCATACATAAATTCCTATTTAGGTCACCAGTAAAAAGTGAATCGTTAAACAGAGGAATTTGAATTGAGAATATCGAAAAGCGAATAAGGCAAGGTGGTGATGCGGTTTGGCGTCTTCACTCACCCTGCTATTTCCTACGTTGTACTTAATATCCGTTTGTGTGTAAACCATTAGTTATATTTCTAAACTAATATAAAAAATGCTTTCAACGTGGCGTGTTTGAGGCGCCGTATTTTAAATAATATATAAAATTCCCTTTCATATGACAACACGTGCATACCAAACATACGAAGATCAATCACGTTAGCTCCACAAATAAATTTGTACAAATACGTTTCCGCATCCTACTTCGGTTCTCCTCGTGTAATATTCATTTATCCCGGGTATCATGGTATCCGGGAATTCCTTTCTTCCCTTACATATTTCATTAGAGTTTTCGCCATTCTTAGCAAAACAGGAGTAAAATGTATTTTTCCCATTTCTCAAGTTTTAAGTCCGAACATTTGAACATTGACGTATCGATAGGTGATGGATTGTTATAAGTTAGGTCACGATCTCCAGTTGCACGAATATTTTTTTTTCTTCCGACATAAATTGCTTAACATAACGAATGGTAATGTCAGAGAAAATAATAAGGGACATTGTCAGCCGCAACTGGCACAAAGCAATATCTTATTATTTCAATCTTTTTTTCGGATTCTACATGATATTACGACATTGGTTATTCTTTCTTCTTCAAATTATGCTTCGAATAAGAAAAACACACTTAGAAGATTATTTTAATGGGGGACGTTGTGAAATTATTATGATATAAAAGGTTTAGCTAATTGAATTAAAAAATAATTTCAGTGAAATGATAAAAATCAGTAATTAACAAATTGAAACTGATATTGCGTAGAAGCAATATACAATTATAAGTGAATTAAAAAGTACACGTAATAATTAGACAACATGAGATGTGAAAAAATAATTATTTTGTAAATAAAACTCAATTAAACCTTGTTGGATATAAAACCTGTCATTTCGGTCATCTGCCACCTTTCAACAACTTTTTCAACTTTTTGGAATGCAAATTAGGTATAAAACCTTCGACCTTCAATAAAGGAATATTACATAAGCGATCATGATTACTTGATTGAGTTTTCCTTATTAGCAAAATTACACAGAATTTTCACTTTTAATTACGATAATTAATATTTATAGACTAGAACTTCTCAAATATATTAGTGGCCGTCGCAAAAAAGCTACAATCGAGATTTATTCAGTTATATTTTTGATACTGAAAAAGCAAGAACTCACATTTTAATTAAACTTAAAAGCAAAATCTAAAACATTAGCTAACATAAGCTTCCATTGAACAAAAATTATAATGTTCCATTTCTTAAAAATTACGAGCAGGTATGTACACAGATTATGTACAAAATTTAGTATTATTATTTACTTTTACTACAGTGTGTAATAATCAATAATGATTAATCATATTCGCACTCTTGAAGATGATTTAAGAAGGCGAAACATAGATACACTGAGTNACATAGGTACACTGAGTTTTAATAAATAGATAAAACTTCTCCAAATACATTTTATTCTCTTTTATATTTATATAAAACGTTTCACCAACAGTTCTCGGCTAATTATTACTTTTATTTATTTTTCAAATTATCGATAAATGCCGTTAAGCTTATATTGTAACAATTTCGTAACTACTAGAAATGATTAAACATGAGGCTCCCTATGGTTACGTGTTAAATGTCAAGAAGGTCGTAAACCAAGCTAGCATACATTCCAAAATATTGTGAAAATTGTAAAAGGATGTAGATGGATGTGTTTACCAACTCCTTTCATGATGAATGATTCCTAACTTTCCCTTTCGTAACGTTTTATAGATTTATTAGAGAAAAAATAATCCTATAAAAGGGCGTAGGTATGTGTTAAGTAGATATCCATGAGAGAGGTCATGGGGTATTATTAAGCTGTCAAGCATTTTTTTGAAAATAACATCAATCACCTAAACTTGTATACGTACATATAAACTTAAAACATTACCTAATTTTCAACACAATTTTCAAGAGAAACTATGCAATTTTGAGGTAAAAATACGTAATGTAAGAAAATTGGTTTTTTATTTTTTACTTTTGCAATTATCAAAACATAGTGTAGTAATTCAGAGAGCATGATGCGATCTTCGAAAAGAAATACAATTTTTCCAGAGGGGAAGATTTGGTTTAGAATCAGTGAATTTTTTTTTTCGTAATTAATTTTACCCTCTACAGATAAACCCAACTTAATGAGGAAAAATTGTTGCTACTGTCACTCCCTCGCCGGGTAAAAACAAGGGCCCAGGTTCGATTCCCGGCAGGGGAATGACAGCAGGAAGAATTTTCCCTCATTAATTTGAGGTTATCTACAGTGGGTAAAATTAATTCACTGATGCAAAAAAAAGTAGGTGTATGTTTGGAGCGCTGTATGGGTGCGAAACATGGACAGTGGGCGCGGCGGAAAAGAAAAGGTTAGAAGTGTTCGAAATGTGGTGTTACAGGCGAATGCTGAGGATGCCGTGGATAGAGAGGGTTAGAAATGAAGAGGTATTAGAAAGAATAGGAGAACAGAGGACTCTATGGAAGTCAATAAGAAATAGGCGAGATAGGTTGGTAAAACATCTTTTCAGGCATGAAGGTCTAGTCAGAGACATACTAGAGGCACAAACAGTAGTTAGAAGGGGTAGACGTAGATTAGATTACTGTTCGCAAATAGTTAAGGATGTGGGTTGTTCTAGTTTTAGGAAAATGCGAAGTTTAGCTCAGGGTAGGAAACAATGGAGGGACGTGTCCAACCAGTCTTAGGACTGACGACCTTATGATGATGACGTCCTCTTAAAGGTTAAGTTCCACAAAAGTAATACTAATAGAAACGGGTTTAAAGTTTTCAAACAAACTAGATTGTCCCATGCTAAATTATTAGTATACCTTGAAACTTGACCTAGTACAAACCAGTTTTGTTTGGTTTATTTTTATTTTTTAGATGCATACAAAGCAAATATGAAAACAAAACTTTTTAATAATGTAATTTTCATATCTACAAAAGGAATATTATATTTTAAACGGCATTTTTACTAAAAATTTCTCCGATATATCGATAATTACAACATATCGTATATTTTTTGCCTACATGAATGTCACTCTACCTAGTTGCAGAAATTTTATATTTATTGATGAATCGACCGGAAGTAGATTTAGATTTACAGGGTATCGAGTTAGACGTCCATTACTAGCAGTGACAAAATGAATGCCTTTTTGTTCGTTTTCGTTCCTTCCGTCTCCTGACATTGGCTAAAAGGGTCAGTAAATCAATTCATCTAAAACGTTTGTTATCAATAATAAACTATCTGCAGATTTTTTCGCCAACCACTAATAGGACCATTTCGTGTGGCACCATATTTTTGAAAGCTAAATCTACTCCGCGCCGTTTCTATAACCGTTTTGTAATTTTTACTGTAGAAGTTGCATTGGTAGGTAGCGTTAAAGATGAAATACGTAAAACTCGTTTTAAAATCTTCGTTGTAATGAAATTACATGCTTCAATTAATTTTTATTAAAGTTTAGTTTTTAACCCCTCTTTACATTTTATGAAGTCACACCCCTCTGCATATATTTTTCGTAAATTACTTGAAATATTAAATAGGTACCAGTAAATGATTTATAGCGTAAACCGGCAATAACAATTAGATTTATTTATATTAACGACAATGGTTCTCAATAAACCGGAAAATTAAAATCAAAACGATTAAAGGAAGTTTATTTATTGGAGGTGCGTGTCCGACCAGTCTTAGGACTGACGACCTTATGATGATGACCCAAGCCTTTTAACAATTAATGTTGTAAAATTTTAACGTTCATCATTAGCAAAAACTTTTGAAACTGTAACGAGTTTTTGTAAGATATTTTGAAGTAATTTGGATCTACCTGTCACGCCTTTGGTCTGAAACTTGATAAAGTTTCAACCCAACTGTCTAATGAATATTGCCCGAAGTCTTACGGGGTGAACTTTATTAAACCTTAACGAAGGTTATACGTTTTTGATTCGAGTGCGTGTTTTACATTTTAAATCGTCTTTTTATTAATTTTCTTTGGAAAAATCAGCCGTAGAGATAACCAGTGGCTTTAGTTTTTAAGCGTAGCTATTTCCACTATCAATTTTCACTGCGGTACTTAATATTATATTATGGAAAACAGTAAAGAAAAGCGGTTAGGATCGTAAAGTACATAAATTGTTTGGCATCGTGATTTTAAGGGTTATTATAGCGGTGGGATTAACAGCAGTAATACAACTGGAACCGATGTCTTCGAAACTAAAATTTATATATTTGACGGTAAAGCGGAAAGTTTTCTTAACTTGAATTTTCTCTAGCTCGACATAACTGGTTGCATTTAGCAGGTTCGTTTTATGTAAGCAATGCATTTTCTATCAAAAAATCAAAAAGTTTCCGGCAAGCAATTGTTACATATCTTGAATGTTTAACTTCAAAAGATTTCTTTTTCGAGCTATTAATAGGCCAGAAACGGCCTTTATTGATCTCCTGACTATAACTTATTGAAGCAGTGTTCTGTTCACAGATTAATAAATAAAAGGATTTATTCCTTTACTTACAATACTCTATACGCAATCTATTTGCAAGATTGTATGCTTTGCACTTAATTTTTACACAAGATTGTAAGTAATAGGTGACAACTCCATTTAGCTTAAGACAAACTATCGTGGTTTAATCAAAACTAAGCACTCGAATTAATGATAAAGAGGACATTATCTGAGCATCATCAATACCTTAAACAAACGTAGTAACGTAAATTAATTACAGTCCAACCTCATACGTATTTGGTCCATGTAAATGTCACCGATTATTTATCTAACTGATGCAACCCAAGGCTCGTATTTATAGCGCTATATTAAGGTTTCGCCTAATATTTTACATTTCCTGAGATACTTTGTATAATGACATCTATAGCAGGGTGGAGAAATAACCTTAAGTATTGAAAATACACTATTGCATGAAAGTAAATAAATTAAAACAAAAATACTGGTAGGTATGCGGGGGTAGGAAAAGTATGGAAAGAGCAAATATAAAGATAGGAGTCAAAAAATTAGAAGTGACTAATTTTCGGTATCTAGGAAGTGAGATAATTCAGGATGGAAGGAGTAGTAGGGATATAAAACAGAGCGGCGCTAAACGGGTGCGAAACATGGACAGTGGGCGCGGCGGAAGAGAAAAGGTTACAAGCGTTAGAAATGTGGTGTTACAGGCGAATGATGAGGATACCGTGGATAGAGAAGGTTACAAATGAGGAAGTAGGAGATAGGCGAGATAGGTTGGCAGGACACCTTTTCAAGTATGAAGGGCTTGCTAGAGACATTAGAAGCAGAAACAGGGATTAAGAGGATTAGTGGCAGACCTACATTAGAATAGTTAAGGATATAGAATATTCTAGTTTCAGGGAAATTCAAGGATTAGCTCAGGATAGGAATATGTGAAGGTGCGTTTTACGACTGACGACATTATGATGATAACGACTTTGTATAATAGACTATCTTCGGAAATACGAAAAGTAGATGATTCAAGAAAAGTAATGGTACTTGAAGGTGGTTAGTCAAAGTCCGCTTCCGCCCACTTTAAAAATCTCGACCCAATTTCCGTATCTATAACAGATTTTCATCGATTTGTCAAAGAAGACTAATTTAAGTTCCTTTAGTAGGTAAAGTTAAGCAGAGAGGAACGTTAATTTATGCTTAAAAAACAAAGTAAAAACAAGGACATTGAAGAGAGAATTAGCGAACGAAAGTTTACAAACAATAGAGTTACACCCTTTTGGTAATTTTCCCTACTCTTCTGAAAATAAAAAAAGGTACCAAAATACAAATGCAGCTAAACTTTAAAGTTACCCTCAGGTAATATTTTGTAGTAGTACTCCCATAACGGCAGATATAAATAGTTGTTTATTACTACGGTATCATTTATTTATTTATTTAGTAAAACCAGAAAAAAGAAATACAAGCAGTTACAGCATTATATTCTTAAAATATATGCTAAACTACTGTCCTGTAGAGGTACATGATGTACCGTGATAAAATAAAATAATGAAAATTAGAATGAAAAGCAGCGACGATAATTAAATTATTAGAAAAAAGCTACACATTAATTAGGTATAGGTATTTTCAAGAAATGTCAATCCTCCTTAGGTATTTAAGGTATCCCATTATTCATTTTCCACTTTGTAGGATTAATAGGTACATGTTATTTACATCTTCAGTTGATAAAATAACAATTAAGATAAATTAAACATCTGGGTAAAGGTCTAGATGATGGCCCCCTTATGGGTGGGGGTGGGTGGAATCGAAAGAGGAGGTCTCCCCCGCCACTGTACCATAAAAAGTTCATGGCGGTCTCACCCCCATAAAATGTTATGGGGATTCAAAGTTAATAAATATGTCAATTTTTATACATTTCTAGGCATGTAAATATATACGAGGGTGGATTGATAAGTTTCCGGCCTAACCAAGAGATGACGCCACTAGGCCTACCTTGAGGTGACATTCTATAGTACCATCCTTGGATAGCTTGTAGCTATAGTTTCAGCCCGATCTCCTTGCTAG
>NW_020440921.1:310683-311962 GCF_000699045.2 Agrilus planipennis
TACCCTCTTTCGATCCCCCTACCCCCACCCCCATCTACCCCCCATAACTTTTTATGGGGGTGGGACCGCCACGAACTCTTTATGGTACAGTGTTGGGAGAAACCTCCTCTTTCGATCCCACCCACCCCCACACCCTTAAGGGGTCATCATCTAGACATTTACCAACATCTGTTACGGTATGTAAATTTATGCAGCACGAACCAAAAGTTTCTGAAATAGTTTAATAAAAAACTAACAAGATACATCTAATCTATAACATTTGCATACCCTTGAAGGTTAGTGTTCAATGTTTATATGAAGGAAAACACTTAGCCCACCGCTTCTGTCACGCTTGAAAGTTCCCTATTGTAAACATGTCAGAAATGGTCTGCGATTTTTGCTGAATCTTTTCAGTGGACGCAAATATTGATTTTTTTAGTAAGATGCGTTCTAAAGTCTGAGTATTTATTACTTTCCGCTGTTCAGAATGTAAACGTTAGATGAAATATATTAGTATACCTGTATTAGCTACAGTTTTGTTCGAGAAAGTTAATTGAATCAGCTCTTTTGATTACTAAAAGTTCTGATACGAAAGGTCTTCTCCATATTCATCTTTGTCACTGGGTGCACTGTAATTTAACTTCCTAAAAGCTTTCATGGATGACATATTTCTTGTACAGAGTTTGCGAACGTTAGCTAGAAACTAATCGTTAAAATTAGTTAAAATTTTATTAATACTGTGTATATGAAATGTTTTGACATTTAATGGGGGTTAATATCACAAAAATAAATGTCGTTTCTTTGTAATTGTTTAGCCATATCTATACATATATACAGGGTGCTTCAAAAAAATGTATACACACTTTGAACTTCCATAGAAAATTTATTTACCGTTCTACAAAGTTAAATTTCAGGAAAATAGAAAGCTGAAAGTCCAATGTAAATGAAACATAAATAACAAATGTTAATACTGTTCAAATTGGTGACCTACAGCATCAATACAATTCTGAGTACGAGTCACCACAGATTCTGTACATCGTATCAAAACGTCCAATGAGATTTCTCTACACACTGCTTGAATCTCATTCCAAAGAATGTCTAGGTTACGTGGTTTACGTTTGTACACCTCATCTTTTACTGTGCCCCACAAGAAGAAATCCAGTGGTGTAAGGTCTGGAGAGCGTGCTGGAAACTCGATTGGCCCCCTGCGTCCTATCCACTGGCCCGACAAATTTTGATCCAGGTAAGCTCGTACGTCCCTGTGATAGTGCGGCGGAGCACCATCTTGTTGAAAATAAAA
>NW_020440921.1:312432-319237 GCF_000699045.2 Agrilus planipennis
ATATATATGTATAGATATGGCTAATATACGATTACTTTTATAAGTCCTGGTTATAAAATTGATAAAAAATTAATTGCGTATTTTACGACTAATCGATCACCTTAACACTTTTAATAAGAAAATTGAAACAAAGTTTTAAATTTAATTTAAAGGAGTTCTAATAAGCTATTGATTTCCACAGCCTTTTAACCTAATAATAAACCTGAAACTTATATTTGAAGGGTGATTTTGCCGAATATTTCAGTAACAGTGTTTACTTAGTTAAAGCTTTGAAACGTTGAATGTGAAATTATTGTATTGTTTAAAAGTCTTTATCATTGTCAAGGGTAATGTTACCAACATTTCCGCTAAGGAAACTACATTCCTGACCCTCATACCCAGATAACCTTTTAAGAGAGCACAATGAAACGTAGACTTAGTTTCAGGTTTATGATCTAGAGAGCTTTAGTAGTCTATTTAATTAAATACGTCTACAGAGCAATAGACAAGCAAAAACTTTTCGGGTTGTGAACTTAAATTAATTATTAAATAAGTCAACCGAAAATCTGCCCAAAAAAAAAAATAGAATTCAAAACAATCAGACAACCTATTCAATTTTAACTGTCTAACGTGATGTCATTTGCTCAGTGATTTAAATAAAATTAGTACTTGTCTCCTGTCTGACTGAACTTCGACCAATCTACATTCAAATCAATTAATTTCACGCTTACGTTAATAAATTACCTTCAACTCTTAAAACAATCACAAACATAAAATTGTTACAATCGGAACACGTTCTGTGTGTTCGGTTGCGTTCGGGGTCGATCCCCTTTTTTTTAGTTTTTTACCTGTACAATCGCAATATACACAAAAATGTGAATCTGGAGCAGTACAGAACAGTAATGGACTAAGTCTGTTCGCTGCTTACCCCGATTAGAGTTCGGTTAATGACGATAATATTCATATTTTATCAAATTGTGAATTAACCTATAAACTTATGTTGTCACGAACTTTTTTACAGACCTTTATTAGCCCTACTATTTTTCTACAGAAAAAATTCATACATTTCTTATTGTCGTTATTAATTTAAAGACCTCCCAACCATACTCCTTAGCCGTAAGAAACACATTTGCTTTTCGTCGACTTATCTTATAAAATTAGTTTCCACGAAAAACTCTTTTATTTTAACGAAGTAATTTAGGCACAGCCTTTGTCCACCCTGAAGGTCCATTATTATATATTTATGTCGACACCGGAAAAAGCCCGGACAAACTTCGACATTCATTTATTGAAACAACAGAAATGAAATATGTATTAGATAAATAGGTTCAAGTTACAGTTAATTAGCATTAAATTGTACCAAAGGAATCACTTAAAAACTATTTAAATGATTCATTCGGATATGATAATAAATAATAATTGATTATTGTCCTTATAACCAAAAAATACAAGTTAAATTTGTTAAAAAAAATAAGCGCTCCATTTGTAAATGGTAAATCGTTTCAAGAAAGTGATCGTTATATCAATACACTCACAAAGGCATTACAAAATTTAATGTGAATGATGCTAAAACGTTGATACCTATAGTGGGGGATTACAGGAGCATCCAAGAACAACGAGAATTTGCCATTACAAAATGTCGGATCTGATTTTCAAAGTTTGTAAAATTACACTAACTAACTTAATTAAAAGGCATTTGATAAACAGGCGTACTCTATACAATACCTACCCACTGTTAAAACTTAAAACTTTCCTCACTTGATATAGCTTACTACTACGAATTCGAATATCACATGATACTAAAACCGGACCTTTGTAATTACAATGAGAATATTAATTTACATAACTGAAAGAAGACAAACTCTAATGATATGCTTACTTCTACAAGGTACAGAAAATAGTACAATATACCAGTTAATATAAATACTTATTAAGGTCAATGGGTATAGATACACGAGATAAAAATGTTCAGTCTTTCAGAGGCTCTGAAAACGAGACTCGAGTCTCATCTCTCATCGAGTCTCTCTGGTGTCGCTGAGAGAGACTGTCAAAAAAGCTGTTCAGCGTCTCTGAACAAGAGACTCAAATCTCTGAACGAGAGACTCGAATCTCTCAATAAGTGGTGTCTAGATAGACATGATTAAAATTTTCAAAGTTCAACATACTTCAGAGATCCCAGTCTTTCTACGAGAGACTCGAGTCTCTCAATTTTTCTGTTTTATTCATTCAGTCTCTCTGTGAGCGACTCGAATCTCTGAATTAACAATTTTATCGTTCGAATCTCTCATACAGAGACTGTGAGAGATCCATAAAAACACCTAGGCAATAACTGAGAGACAGACGCTCTCAGAGACGCTGAAAGGCTCTGAGAGACTGAAAATTTTTGTCTAGGGTACGTATCTACTTTTAAGGTTCTGTAGTCAATTATAGTAACCCTCAAAAGTTTCGGTTCGTCCGTCTCTCTGTGTAACACAGCTTTTTAAATTAATTAATGTAAAGCAAGTGATAAAAAGTTTTTGAATAAACTTTTGAGTCATCTTCTCCCATAAAATAATTAGTGTACTAAACATCTTTTTTCACTTTGGTTACTGTTTACAAAGTTCCCACAAATGCGTCAGGGCCCTTTTGATTTTAATCTTTCCATTACAAGCCCTTATCAATACAGTTTGTAGTTTGAACTATAAATGGAAATTGTAGGGAACACGATAATTTATGAAAAATTTGCGTATTACTTCTACTGATATTTGATACTAACTGTTGCTTTTCAAGATGTTTGGCCATCAAACTAAATCTACGGTACACCTTATACATGACAGACACGTACTATCAATCGAAATTCTTGATCAACGTCGTAGATTCAGTTTAACAGAGGACGCTTTCCAAATATTTAGAAATACTACAGTTAGAAGTAAATAATGTCACAATTGGTGGACAATTCGTAATGATTTTTATCGAAGCCTAATTTATTAAAAAGTGACTTTATGTACCGGGTGTATAGAAAATCATTAAAACACGAAACGCACAGTATCATGTCAGTTACTTTTAATAGGGACATTTAGATAGTGTTCATTTCACTTTATAAAAACGAATAAAACCAATTGGTTAAGTCAATTCCAATAAAAACAATTTTAACTTGTATTAATACATCGATTCATTTTTAAAAATAAAAAAAATTCAAGCCGCATTTTTTATTTCATTTATTGAATTATCCAATTTTTTATGGACACTCCGTATATTTTATTATGTAATGAATTTTTGCCTAAATTTCAATAGATAACGAACCAGTTTTAAAACAATTTCAAAAATTGCTTTGTTATGTATTGTCTACTATATTATTTCTCGTTCTTTTCCTTAATTATATACCTATATATTTTAACAAGATATCATTGGCAATAAGCTGTGTACGCCCTTATACAGTTTTAACCCCTTCTGCATATTCTTAATACAACTTATTGATGTCATTTAAGTTACAATAAATGTGAAATGAAGAAATATTTAAGTCTAGGAAATAAAGTTAGGCAGAGTAAAGAAGATGTTTATCATTAAAGAAAGTCAATAAACTTTTCGAGACCACGAGGTCGGCGGCCTCCAGTTGAAGAATTACTGACAAATACCTGCGTGTATTGTTTACTCCGCCCTTTATAAATGCGTCCTTATTGTAGCATGTGTTTTTGTTTTGTTTCTCTTTTGTTTTTTTTTTTTTTGGAATTTAAGCTTTTCAAATACACTTATCCTACCTCGATAGTCCTCTTTGAAAGACTACGTCCACCTCCTCTGTCCCTATGTTCTGGTGACACATGTCTTAAATTCTTGGCATCAATATGCACATTTGTTTGCATGTTTTCTGACACAAAGGTGTAACAGGTGCTGCAAGCGGACTGGATAGCGACACAAACCGAAAACCACGCAGCGTAGCTTTCGGGCCACAACTGACAATGATGCTAAAAGCTGTGCGAGCTTGGAAAGCTCGCTTCGGCCGAACTCGTCTCGATTCGCGCACAATAAGAAATAGAAATTTTGGCAAGTTCAAAGAAGAAAAAAGGAACTCGCGCAAGAAGCGAAGGCAAATGTTCGCATGATAAAATGGTTGTTTCAGATTCCACGAAGGAAATCACCCCCTATAAAACGACTTCTGAAGTTTTAAGTGCAAGAGTTACTCATTGTTCAAATGAACCTATCTCCTTAATATATTATGGAGACCCAGCAAATGGGCCCATTTTCATTCACTGGACTGGAACAGAAACGTTTTCGTTAAGTTTCAAACTATACGTACATAACAGGTCAATTGAAAAGTCCCCGGCCTAAAATAGTAAAACACATTTTTTTTGCAAAATTCGTTTTTTTTATTTCAACTCAGTTTCGGTGATCACCTCTTCATTCGACGAAAATTTTTTCCCAACGAGCATTCTTTTGAGATCTGAGAACAGGAAGTAGTCGCTGGGGGCCAGATCTGGAGAATACGGTGGATGCGGAAGCAATTCGAAGCCCAATTCATGAATTTTTGCCATCGTTTTCACTGACTTGTGAGACGGTGCATTGTCTTGGTGAAGCAGGACTTTCTTTTTCTGCAAATGCGGTCGTTTCTCGGCGATTTCGTCCTTCAAACGGTCCAATAACGCTATGTAATAGTCGCTGTTGATGGTCCTTCCTTTTTCAAGGTAGTCAATGAAAATTATTCCACGCGCATCCCAAAATACAGACGCCATAACCTTGCCAGCCGACTGTTGCGTTTTTGCACGCTTTGGAGCGGGTTCATCGTGTGCAGTCCACTCCGATGACTGTCGATTGGACTTCGGAGTGAAATGATGGAGCCATGTTTCATCCATTGTCACATATCGACGCAAAAACTCGGGTTTATTACGCGTGATCATCTTCAAACACTGCTCTGAATCATCAACTCGTCGTTGTTTTTGGTCAAAAGTGAGCTCGCGCGGCACCCACTTTGCACAGAGCTTTCTCATACCCAAATATTCGTGAATGATGTGATGTATACGTTCCGTTGATATCTGTAGAGTGTCTGCTATTTCATTCAATTTCAATTTACGGTCATTCAAAATCATTTTGTGGATTTTTTTAATGTTTTCGTCCGTAACAGCCTCTTTTGGGCGTCCACTGCGTTCACCGTCTTCGGTGCTCATTTCACCACGTCTAAACTTAGCATACCAATCCTTGATGGTTGATTTTCCTGGGGCAGTGTCCGGAAATTCGTTATCAAGCCAAGTTTTTGCTTCAACTGTATTTTTTCCCTTCAAAAAGCAATATTTTATCAACACGCGAAATTCCTTTTTATCCATTTTTTTCACAATAACAAAAGTTGCTTCACTAAAAATGCTATATTTCACAAACTAATGATCCGACAGCCGTCAAATTTATAGACGCGTCTTTTGAAGGTTAGGACTAACTGAAAATCATATGGATTTAGTTCTGGTGCCGCCATCTATGTGTCAGGCCGGGGACTTTTCAATTGACCCTAGTATATCTAGTTACTTGTATTTTGAAAAAATTTTATTTTCAAAAATGATAATTGCTTAGAATACGGAGTCAACATACGAAGGAGGCAAGGTGGAAGTAATCTTGTGGAACATCAAACAAGTATTTTTATTGTAGTCGAGGGTGGAAACGTGAGATATGTTAAAAATCAAAACTGGGGTAAATGGTAATTGTGTATTACTGCTTCACTACAGGAAAGGGGAAAGAGACGTATCACGATTGCTTTGTAGAAAAACAAATGGTAATTTTTTTACATTAGTTGACATTGGAATTGAGACATGAAGTTTAGTCAGGTAGGTAGTACTCACCAAGTAAAGTAGTGTAGTAGTATTTACTAGAATTTTGTTTATTATTTGTTTAAAAATCAATGTGACTGAGATACAGGCCCTTAAAGTTTTGTTAATCAGAGGAAATTCCGGTAGGCTTCAGCCTTCCGTCAGCTGTTCCCGCCAAACATCGTTTGACCTAAAACATATCTTTCTAACATTATTCTAATGTATCAGCGCGCCTTCGGCGGGCAGGGGCATTGAACAAACTCGAGACTGTCATACATCTACCTAACTAAACACTGACGTCATCAATGCATATTTGGCTAGAACAGCTGACGAAGGGCTGCAGCCAGGGCCGTACCAACCGGAATTTCCTCCAATTAAGAAAACTTTAGGAGCCTATATCTCAAGCTACATTGGTTTCCGCATGGAATTAATACTACCACACGATTCTACATGGTGAGTACTACCTACCTGACTAAACTTCATGTCTCAATTCCAATGCCAACTACCTAATGTAAAAAATGACCAAACAAATTTTTTTGGTGGGAACGGGATGTGACTTCTTCTTGATATTTCAAAATCCCAAAGAGAGATTATAGGATTAATAGAAGAAAGGCGGAAATACAAAAACAGGACAGACGAAGAAGGGCAAAAAAATATAAGGCGATAAAGTAGGAAATAATTAGGAAGTGTAGCGCAGCCAAGGAACAGTGGATTGATATGTGATGTAAAGAAGTAGAAGAAAAATTTGAAGGAGGTAAAACGGATGAAAAGGAATTTTATAGAAGTAGGGTACTATAGTATACGTTCCGTTGATATCTGTGGAGTGTCTGCTATTTCATTCAATTTCAATTTACGGTCATTCAAAATCATTTTGTGGATTTTTTTAATGTTTTTGTCCGTAACAGCCTCTTTTGGGCGTCCACTGCGTTCACCGTCTTCGGTGCTCATTTCACCACGTCTAAACTTAGCATACCAATCCTTGATGGTTGATTTTCCTGGGGCAGTGTCCGGAAATTCGTTATCAAGCCAAGTTTTTGCTTCAACTGTATTTTTTCCCTTCA
>NW_020440921.1:320528-322348 GCF_000699045.2 Agrilus planipennis
ACGCGGACGCATCGCTCACTCAAGTAGGAGAGAGACAGATGTCGAACGCTGCCGAACGCGGAGGCCGATTGTGCCTCTTTGTCGCTCGTTCCGCGCTCTCGCTTACACTTCAAGCCTTAAATGGAACGCCTCAGAGCGAGGTAACGCCGCATGAGTCATGTTTTTTCGTGCGTGTAGCCGGCTCCATCGAATTATCACTTCAAAAAGCATGTCAAATTAGAGATTTCCTACGGGTACCTAATAAATTCTACCATTTCTACGGCAAATTCAGTCATTTACAATCGAAAATTTTAATTTTTGCTTTGCCATAAAAATTTAGTTTTCTCCGTGTAATACTAATTTTTCTATCCTTCGGAAATAGCATTTTTTCTTATGGATAAAAGGTACCCTATGTCCTTTTCTATATCTCTGACAATGGGTGTACAAAATTTCATGATGATTTGTTTAGTAGTTACGGCGTGAAAAGCCGACAAACAAACAAATCCACATTCGCATTTATAATAGTTAAAATAATACAAAAAATTCCTAACATCTCATTACTCTTACTGTACACACCTTAAACGATTATAGTTGTAATTGTAGTTTCTGAACCTTATTCCAGTGGATTGTTATTAATTTGGGTAAATCATTTCAGTAAATTTATTTGTAAAATTCTTATAAAAATAGCATCGACTCTTGACCTTAATAATTAGGGTAGAATGACGATGTATACGTTAATAAATTAGTCAGCTGTTCTTTTGTTTGCGTGTTTATAAATTATTTCGTAATACAAACTACCCTTGACAGTCAACTTTATACGTATAACATTTGTAGATTGTGAGTCACCCTACAATCCAGGCAGTAATAATAATAATTATAAATCAAAACATTTTCGTAAATAGGTGAAAGACCATTTCTGCTTCTTGAACCGCAACTTCGTGCTCTTGTGCCTTACTTCTCTTTAGAATGCGAAACTTGGGCAACTGAAAACCATATAATGATACTTAGGTCAGTAATTAAGTATGTCCTGAGAGAAACCGTGCTCACTTGGTTTAATGAAACGAATTGCAGTTAGAGTAACAAAGCATTAAAGTGATAATATGTTGAAATTCTAATTTTGTTAATGTCACGCAATTAAAATACTTTGAGACTACACTAGACAAAAGTTTTCAGTCTCTCTCCAGTCTCTCAGAATCTTTCAGAGTCTTTCAGCGTCTCTGAGAGCGTTTCTCACAGTCTTTCACAGTCTCTTACTTATTGTCTAGGTGTTTTTATGGATCTCTCACAGTCTCTGTATGAGAGACTCGAACGATAAAATTGTTAATTTAGAGATTCCAATCTCTCACAGAGAGACTAAATGAGTAAAACTGGAAAATTGAGAGAGAGACTCAAGTCTCTCGTAGAAAGACTGGGATCTCTGAAATATGTTGAAGTTAGAAAATTATAACCACGTCTATCGGGACACCACTTATTGAGAGATTCAAGTCTCTCGTTCAGAGATTCGAGTCTCTCGTTCAGAGACTGGATACGAAATGAGGATCTCTCTATGAGCGACTCGAGTCTCTCGTTCTGAAACACTAAACAGTTTTTTTGACAGTCTCTCAGCGACACCAGAGACTCAATGAGAGACGGAGACTCGAGTCTCGCTTTCAAAGATTCTAAGAGACTGAACATTTTCATCTCCGATGGCGGCATAGCCTAGAGGTCTAGACCATTGCTTAGCATTCGGGAGGACGCCGGTTCGATTCCGGGTCCGTTTGCCTTGGTTCAAGTTTTTCTGTGGTTTCCTTGGATCACTTAGGCAAATGCTGAGGCAGTAATATTCCACAGATAATCTTTCA
>NW_020440921.1:323504-328531 GCF_000699045.2 Agrilus planipennis
GTGGGGGATCGAAAGAGGGTGGTCACTTGAACAAAACCCGATAACCTAACCTAACCTACCCTATTGATAAAGATATTTAAATAATGTTTTATATAACTTTCTCAATATTTTTATGTATTTTTCCCTTAGTTTTACCTTTTAATATTGTTTAAGAAAGACTATACAAATATTTGCATGGCTAGAAATGTATAGAAATTGGCATATTTATTAACTTTGAACCCCCATAACTTTTTATGGGGATGAGACCGCCTCGAACTTTTTATTGTACAGCGGTGGGGGAGACCTCCTCTTTCGATCTCCCCAATCATCTAGACCTTTACCTATTTATTTATTTATTACACGTATGATAAAAGACACAAGCACTTATATAATAGCAAAAAAAATATTAATAGATTTTGAACTGTAGTTCTTAGGCTTTCACGGTCGGCGTATATCGATGCCGTGTTTTCTTCCGGGCTTTTTGGCCGTGGTCCGTGGAATTTTACTTGTCTCAACGTTTCGCCGTTATTTGCTGACCGCAACTTCAGTAGTGACTCGGAAGGTGCTGAGTCGTAACTGCACCTGCCCAGTCACCACTGAAGATGCCGTCAGAAAACAACAGCGAAACGTTTGGAAAAATAAAATTCTACGGAAGAAAATACCGCATCAATACATTTTGAAATTAAAAATAAAAAGGAAGAGACCGAAACAGGCAAGTGTGGGTGTGACAATATGACTAATTGTAAGTATTACAAAAAATTGTAAAACTTCAAACACAATTAAATTTTAAGTTGTATTTATTCTAAGGAATTTTTCATAACTTTGTGCGAATTAAATTCAAAATAAAAGAAGCGTTGGTTTTGAACATAAATTCCAGCATTTTTAACACATTTTGAACAACAAAACATTGGAGAATATAACCAACAATGTTTCTTCTAAGTGAGTATCTATTTATTTGCAGCGTTGTTATTTCGAAGAAGAGCCATAAAAGAATATGCCGCCCTTACAATCTGTAATAAAATAACAGTTATTAAAGTAAGTAGAAGACAAGTACTTCGTAAGTAAGGTGTCCCAAATGTAACGTAAAAAGATGAAACACAAAACAACGACGTTAATTTAAACAGCAAATCGTGAAAATAAACTTTTATGACTTGCAAAAATACGTGATAGATGTTACTAGTTACTAACGAGTAGGTGTCTACCTGTCTATCGTTTCAAATTTTATTCAGCAATGAAATTCGCTTGTAATTACCCTGCATAAAATGGCTGCTCGTTTTGAGAAGTCGCAACTATACTCAGATTTTTGCACACATCAGGAGGTTGAAATAGTCTCTATATAAGTTGCATCAAAAAAGCTATATTTTTACTGTAGATGACTAATTACCTGAATAAAGGTGGTAAGCTGTACAGGAGAAATACTACCCATTGTAATGATAATAGGTTTCGACATACGTGTCATGACGATTAGCATTGACTTTTTAAAGGACTTATCTAAATCTAGCCATTTGTTAAAGTACAGAGATTCTCGAACCTTTCCGGCCTGTAAACAGTATGTAAAACTTCGTTATTATTTATTGTATACTATTTTACAATATGTGCCGCCTACCTCCTGGGTCAAGCGATCTCCGAAGTAGCAAAATAAAAAGGTTTGCTCCATACATGCGATAAAAAGCGAACAATATGATATAAACTTTGGGTCATTTCTGGGAGTCTGAAAGATTGAAAATATTCAGTTATTTATTTATTATTACGCATCACATAGTTTATTGGAATATTCACGATAGGTCTACAGTGCAGTAGTGATGGAGCATACTAATATTGTTTGATAAATAATTTCCCGGCAGAGGATTTAATTGTATTCTTTTGCACCCAACTTCACATTTAAGCCGTATCATTTTTATATGCTTTGAGAGCTCATATAGCAAAGCTTGTGTGTGAAAAATTCCAATTAATTCTACGCAATAGTTTTTAGTTGGTGCCCTTTTAAATATGGAGAGCGATAAGCAGCATTTTCGACATATCTTACTGTTTTACTACAGAAAGGGTAAAAATGCTGTTCAAGCCAGAAAGAAATTGACTGATCTGTATGGAGAAGGTGTGTTGACAGTACGCCAGTGCCAGAACTGGTTCGCTAAATTTCGATCCGGCAATTTTGATGTCGAAGATGCACCACGTTCGGGAAGGCCGGTTGAAGCTGATAAAGACGCGATAAAGGCATTAGTTGATGTGAACCGGCGAATAACAACACGTGAGATCGGATTGAGGTTAAATTTATCAAATTCAACAGTTTATGACCACTTGAAAGGCCTGGGATTATCCTCGAAGCTCGATGTATGGGTTCCCCATGTTCTCACAGAGAGAAATCTGTGTCGCCGCATTGACGTCTGCGATTCGCTTCTCAAACGTCACGAAAATGATCCGTTTTTGAAGCGCATCATCACTGGGGACGAAAAATGGGTTGTATACAACAACGTCAAACGCAAGAGGTCATGGAGCAAAAAAGATGAACCGGCTCAAACCATTTCCAAAGCCGATATTCACCAAAAAAAGGTGATGCTGTCTGTTTGGTGGGATTTTAAAGGAATCGTTTTTTTTGAGCTTTTACCGGATAACACAACGATTAATTCGGAAGTCTACTGTCATCAGCTGGACAAACTGAATGATGCACTTCAACAGAAAAGGTCAGAACTAATCAACAGGAAAGGTGTAGTGTTTCACCAAGACAACGCGAGACCTCACACAAGTTTGGTCACTCGCCAAAAGCTTTTACAGCTTGAATGGGATACAATGCTACACCCACCATATTCTCCAGACCTGGCACCATCGGATTATTATTTGTTCCGGTCACTCCAAAATTTTTTAGACGGTAAAACCTTCACCTCAAATGAGGAGGTCAAAAACCTCCTCGATCAGTTTTTTGCCAGCAAAGACCAAAAATTTTATGAGCGTGGAATTATGCTACTACCAGAAAGATGGCAAAAGGTGTTGGACCAGAACGGTCAATATATAATTTAATAAAGTATTTGTTTATTATACGAAAACTGTCTTTCATTTCCACAAAAAAAAAACGAAATGACTTTCCGAACAACCCTATACAAAACGATGCATGATACTGTCACGTGCGCATACGCAACCCGATATACGTGGCTACAAAGAAGATCAGGTTTCTAGACGGTGTATACTGTATCATTATAGAATATGGTCAGTCTCTATAAATAGTTGTCGCGTGATCGAGGGTAGTTAGTACGAGAACGAGTTCGAGGCAATACAAAGCGAAAAATAAGGAGCGACAAAATATGCATGTAGTGATGAATTCATAACTAATTAATAACAGAAGCGTTAATTCGACGGCAAATGGTTAAATAAAAGTAGTAATAATGAGAGGAGGTATTTAAGTACGTGACAATACTTACAAGGACTACCATTGAAAGTGACCCAGTAATTGCAACACAAGAACAAAATGTTTCAATAAGAAGTATGGTGCTGTATGTGTTCTCTATCAGATCACGATAACTAAAAAATAAATATAGGTTTAACGAACCGAACATTGACTTACTAATAATAACAATTTTAAGTAATTATATAAAATGTCATATACTGAAATATAAACCTGAGTATTTCTTGCAAATAGATAATGCATTTTTCGAATTCTTCTTTCATTGTTTTATTATATTCTTCACCTCTTAAGGTACTGTTCCTTCGTTTAAGTCTATGGGCTGTTCTCTTATGCATAGTTTTCAAAAAATTATTTAAAATTATAAAATGAATAGTTCCAAAAGTAGCAAAACTGTAAAACAGCGACATTGTCCCTACAAAATAAACTGATAATTAACTATAGATGTGATTTATTTGAATTTCTTCTATTATAAATGTCTTTTTCTAAAGGTCTATTTATTTTGTACTTCTAGTTTTTAAACTGTTTTCTATTTTGAAAATACGTTATTCATACTAAAACGGCGAAACATCATATTTGAGTCGAGTTGGGTTATCTCATTACAATGTTCTTGTAAACTGATTTAAAAAATCTGATTGAATAAGAACAATATAAGTTCTTGGTCAGTAATCTCACTGATTTGTCGAAACTGGAAATTACCGAACATGGATTGCGATTTCGACCTGATTAGATCTCATCAGTACGTCACAGGCACCCCTGATAAGTCACCGACCGAAATACACATTTGTACTCGTTTTACTGCATGATCAATTGTTTATTTTTAACATTAATTTTCAAGACTTGCAAATGCGAAAAATGTGATCTAGCTGGCCAGTTGTAATTGTCAAAACAGGAGATCACACGGTCAGCATGGATGGCCAGGAAATTAGTGTTTCAAAATCTCTTTGGATTTCCAAATTGTATAAGCGGTTCTCCGTCCTACTGGAAACTGCATTGTTGGCTCCGACGATCATGGAGACTTTGATACACCAATTTCCTGGTCGTGTGATCTCCCGTTTTGGTGATTTGAACTGTTGAACCAATGTTGAAAGAGAAGCTACGAACTTGGAGCTAGATGTTTTCTGGCAACAATTTAAAATGCCGTAAAACGAGTACAAGGGCGCATTATCTCAGGAGGTGGTCACTTGACCGATATCATTTCTTTTAACTTTTATATCAACAATTTTACACCGTCAGATAAACTTTCTGCAAAAACAGAACTTTAACAAACTGCAATATTAATTTGAAATCATTTTTTCGATTTTTTATTTACCCACTACAAACTACCTCAAATTAACGAGGGAAAAATTGTTGCTGTTGCCACATCCCCGCCGGGAATCGAACTCGGGACCTTTGACTTTACGCGCCAATGTTAATAAAAAATCAACGGATCATTAACCTTGTAGATCGGTTTGTCGTGGTTGCTGTTGTCACCTCTCGTAGTTTAGTGGTAGAACATTGATGCGTAAATCCAAAGGTCCGGGTTCGATTCCCGGCGGGGGTGTGACAACAGCAACAATTTTTCCCTCATTAATTTGAGGTAGTTTGTAGTGGGTAAATAAAAAATCGAAAAAATGATTTCAAATTAATATTGCATATTAATCCACTATTAAGT
>NW_020440921.1:336640-355156 GCF_000699045.2 Agrilus planipennis
TAGACGGTAAAACCTTCACCTCAAATGAGGAGGTCAAAAACCTCCTCGATCAGTTTTTTGCCAGCAAAGACCAAAAATTTTATGAGCGTGGAATTATGCTACTACCAGAAAGATGGCAAAAGGTGTTGGACCAGAACGGTTTTTATATAATTTAATAAAGTATTTGTTTATTATACGAAAACTGTCTTTCATTTCCACAAAAAAAAAAACGAAATGACTTTCCGAACAACCCTATACAAAACGATGCATGATACTGTCACGTGCGCATACGCAACCCGATATACGTGGCTACAAAGAAGATCAGGTTTCTAGACGGTGTATACTGTATCATTATAGAATATGGTCAGTCTCTATAAATAGTTGTCGCGTGATCGAGGGTAGTTAGTACGAGAACGAGTTCGAGGCAATACAAAGCGAAAAATAAGGAGCGACAAAATATGCATGTAGTGATGAATTCATAACTAATTAATAACAGAAGCGTTAATTCGACGGCAAATGGTTAAATAAAAGTAGTAATAATGAGAGGAGGTATTTAAGTACGTGACAATACTTACAAGGACTACCATTGAAAGTGACCCAGTAATTGCAACACAAGAACAAAATGTTTCAATAAGAAGTATGGTGCTGTATGTGTTCTCTATCAGATCACGATAACTAAAAAATAAATATAGGTTTAACGAACCGAACATTGACTTACTAATAATAACAATTTTAAGTAATTATATAAAATGCCATATACTGAAATATAAACCTGAGTATTTCTTGCAAATAGATAATGCATTTTTCGAATTCTTCTTTCATTGTTTTATTATATTCTTCACCTCTTAAGGTACTGTTCCTTCGTTTAAGTCTATGGGCTGTTCTCTTATGCATAGTTTTCAAAAAATTATTTAAAATTATAAAATGAATAGTTCCAAAAGTAGCAAAACTGTAAAACAGCGACATTGTCCCTACAAAATAAACTGATAATTAACTATAGATGTGATTTATTTGAATTTCTTCTATTATAAATGTCTTTTTCTAAAGGTCTATTTATTTTGTACTTCTAGTTTTTAAACTGTTTTCTATTTTGAAAATACGTTATTCATACTAAAACGGCGAAACATCATATTTGAGTCGAGTTGGGTTATCTCATTACAATGTTCTTGTAAACTGATTTAAAAAATCTGATTGAATAAGAACAATATAAGTTCTTGGTCAGTAATCTCACTGATTTGTCGAAACTGGAAATTACCGAACATGGATTGCGATTTCGACCTGATTAGATCTCATCAGTACGTCACAGGCACCCCTGATAAGTCACCGACCGAAATACACATTTGTACTCGTTTTACTGCATGATCAATTGTTTATTTTTAACATTAATTTTCAAGACTTGCAAATGCGAAAAATGTGATCTAGCTGGCCAGTTGTAATTGTCAAAACAGGAGATCACACGGTCAGCATGGATGGCCAGGAAATTAGTGTTTCAAAATCTCTTTGGATTTCCAAATTGTATAAGCGGTTCTCCGTCCTACTGGAAACTGCATTGTTGGCTCCGACGATCATGGAGACTTTGATACACCAATTTCCTGGTCGTGTGATCTCCCGTTTTGGTGATTTGAACTGTTGAACCAATGTTGAAAGAGAAGCTACGAACTTGGAGCTAGATGTTTTCTGGCAACAATTTAAAATGCCGTAAAACGAGTACAAGGGCGCATTATCTCAGGAGGTGGTCACTTGACCGATATCATTTCTTTTAACTTTTATATCAACAATTTTACACCGTCAGATAAACTTTCTGCAAAAACAGAACTTTAACAAACTGCAATATTAATTTGAAATCATTTTTTCGATTTTTTATTTACCCACTACAAACTACCTCAAATTAACGAGGGAAAAATTGTTGCTGTTGCCACATCCCCGCCGGGAATCGAACTCGGGACCTTTGACTTTACGCGCCAATGTTAATAAAAAATCAACGGATCATTAACCTTGTAGATCGGTTTGTCGTGGTTGCTGTTGTCACCTCTCGTAGTTTAGTGGTAGAACATTGATGCGTAAATCCAAAGGTCCGGGTTCGATTCCCGGCGGGGGTGTGACAACAGCAACAATTTTTCCCTCATTGATTTTGAGGTAGTTTGTAGTGGGTAAATAAAATATCGAAAAAGTGATTTCAAATTAATATTGCATAACTAACAATGTCATAGGATTTCATATATTTAATATATATATAANTAAGTCCAGAAATTATAATTTTTTAGCTGCTCCATATAGGGCCGTAAGTCCAGAAATTCTGATTTTTTAGCTGCTCCATATAGGGCCGTAAGTCCAGAAATTATAATTTTTTAGCTGCTCCATATAGGGCCGTAAGTCCAGAAATTCTGATTTTTTAGCTGCTCCATATAGGGCCGTAAGTCCAGAAATTATAATTTTTTAGCTGCTCCATATAGGGCCGTAAGTCCAGAAATTCTGATTTTTTAGCTGCTCCATATAGGGCCGTAAGTCCAGAAATTATAATTTTTTAGCTGCTCCATATAGGGCCGTAAGTCCAGAAATTCTGATTTTTTAGCTGCTCCATATAGGGCCGTAAGTCCAGAAATTATAATTTTTTAGCTGCTCCATATAGGGCCGTAAGTCCAGAAATTCTGATTTTTTAGCTGCTCCATATAGGGCCGTAAGTCCAGAAATTATAATTTTTTAGCTGCTCCATATAGGGCCGTAAGTCCAGAAATTCTGATTTTTTAGCTGCTCCATATAGGGCCGTAAGTCCAGAAATTATAATTTTTTAGCTGCTCCATATAGGGCCGTAAGTCCAGAAATTCTGATTTTTTAGCTGCTCCATATAGGGCCGTAAGTCCAGAAATTATAATTTTTTAGCTGCTCCATATAGGGCCGTAAGTCCAGAAATTCTGATTTTTTAGCTGCTCCATATAGGGCCGTAAGTCCAGAAATTATAATTTTTTAGCTGCTCCATATAGGGCCGTAAGTCCAGAAATTCTGATTTTTTAGCTGCTCCATATAGGGCCGTAAGTCCAGAAATTATAATTTTTTAGCTGCTCCATATAGGGCCGTAAGTCCAGAAATTCTGATTTTTTAGCTGCTCCATATAGGGCCGTAAGTCCAGAAATTATAATTTTTTAGCTGCTCCATATAGGGCCGTAAGTCCAGAAATTCTGATTTTTTAGCTGCTCCATATAGGGCCGTAAGTCCAGAAATTATAATTTTTTAGCTGCTCCATATAGGGCCGTAAGTCCAGAAATTCTGATTTTTTAGCTGCTCCATATAGGGCCGTAAGTCCAGAAATTATAATTTTTTAGCTGCTCCATATAGGGCCGTAAGTCCAGAAATTCTGATTTTTTAGCTGCTCCATATAGGGCCGTAAGTCCAGAAATTATAATTTTTTAGCTGCTCCATATAGGGCCGTAAGTCCAGAAATTCTGATTTTTTAGCTGCTCCATATAGGGCCGTAAGTCCAGAAATTATAATTTTTTAGCTGCTCCATATAGGGCCGTAAGTCCAGAAATTCTGATTTTTTAGCTGCTCCATATAGGGCCGTAAGTCCAGAAATTATAATTTTTTAGCTGCTCCATATAGGGCCGTAAGTCCAGAAATTCTGATTTTTTAGCTGCTCCATATAGGGCCGTAAGTCCAGAAATTATAATTTTTTAGCTGCTCCATATAGGGCCGTAAGTCCAGAAATTCTGATTTTTTAGCTGCTCCATATAGGGCCGTAAGTCCAGAAATTATAATTTTTTAGCTGCTCCATATAGGGCCGTAAGTCCAGAAATTCTGATTTTTTAGCTGCTCCATATAGGGCCGTAAGTCCAGAAATTATAATTTTTTAGCTGCTCCATATAGGGCCGTAAGTCCAGAAATTCTGATTTTTTAGCTGCTCCATATAGGGCCGTAAGTCCAGAAATTATAATTTTTTAGCTGCTCCATATAGGGCCGTAAGTCCAGAAATTCTGATTTTTTAGCTGCTCCATATAGGGCCGTAAGTCCAGAAATTATAATTTTTTAGCTGCTCCATATAGGGCCGTAAGTCCAGAAATTCTGATTTTTTAGCTGCTCCATATAGGGCCGTAAGTCCAGAAATTATAATTTTTTAGCTGCTCCATATAGGGCCGTAAGTCCAGAAATTCTGATTTTTTAGCTGCTCCATATAGGGCCGTAAGTCCAGAAATTATAATTTTTTAGCTGCTCCATATAGGGCCGTAAGTCCAGAAATTCTGATTTTTTAGCTGCTCCATATAGGGCCGTAAGTCCAGAAATTATAATTTTTTAGCTGCTCCATATAGGGCCGTAAGTCCAGAAATTCTGATTTTTTAGCTGCTCCATATAGGGCCGTAAGTCCAGAAATTCTAATTTTTTAGCTGCTCCATATAGGGCCGTAAGTCCAGAAATTCTGATTTTTTAGCTGCTCCATATAGGGCCGTAAGTCCAGAAATTCTGATTTTTTAGCTGCTCCATATAGGGCCGTAAGTCCAGAAATTCTGATTTTTTAGCTGCTCCATATAGGGCCGTAAGTCCAGAAATTCTGATTTTTTAGCTGCTCCATATAGGGCCGTAAGTCCAGAAATTCTGATTTTTTAGCTGCTCCATATAGGGCCGTAAGTCCAGAAATTCTGATTTTTTAGCTGCTCCATATAGGGCCGTAAGTCCAGAAATTCTGATTTTTTAGCTGCTCCATATAGGGCCGTAAGTCCAGAAATTCTGATTTTTTAGCTGCTCCATATAGGGCCGTAAGTCCAGAAATTCTGATTTTTTAGCTGCTCCATATAGGGCCGTAAGTCCAGAAATTCTGATTTTTTTTAACTGCTGGACAGTCATCAAAACAGGGCTCGTATTTCGATTTATTTATGACGGCTCTCGTTATTGGCAACAGCCGCTTATAATAATATGTCGCATATATTAATTGGCTATCTTATTGGTTATTGTTATAGTGCAAAAAACATCTTCTCAAGATCCCGGAGCGCTTATTTGTGAATAAAAAGTGCTATTAGTTTGTAAACAGTAAAGCGCTATAACCCCGACTAATCTGGATCTTTCTGCAATCTGATAATTGATAAGGCATTGAAGTTTAAAGGTGAAAATTAAATCAGTAGTAAAATTTGGAACATGAACGGTATCACAAAATAAACTATTTTTAAATATATACAAGTAGAACATTATTGATTTTTAAATTGTAATTTTGGAACAGCCTTTATACTCAGTGTCCAAGGTCGTGTGAGGAGGGAGGGCATTCTTTATTTTTCATTAAGTAAAGCAAAATGAGACCAAATTATGGAAAAAGGTTTAGAAATGTGTCTGTGAAGACAAATTAAAAGTATTAGAGATGTGGTTTACAGTTCTATTTAAAATAAAAAATAATTATATGTAAAATACCTCCTTCTGTTTTCTATTTTTATATTCTGTTCTATTCTATTTCCTAAACACTGAACTTCAATTTGTATTTGATGATAATTTGATAATTTTTTAACCCCTAGCCGCACAGACCAATATTCAAATGCAGGGATAACAAACACTACACCGATAGTCAAAAGTTTCACAAATAGAACTAAATGTAATTAATCTAAATAATTTTGTAAAACAAGGATGACACACGAATAGCTAGTGGTATATTAATTAAATTTGTAAAATCTTCATTACCAGCCTGCCTTTTATTTTAATACTACAATACAATTTTTGTCGGATGTTTACACATATTATTATGCATAAATTGCGTAATATTCAGACAATGTTGAAAATTTACAAAACTGGTAGATACTTGTTGGTGCATATCATAGTTTTTGTAGTTACTCACCAATCATACAATGAGCTAAAACTATATAGACACATGTAGCAAATGTTCCAGTCAAAAGGTATGTTGTTCTCGTTTTTGTATAATTAACTGGAAACCACATTGGCATTGGAAATGGATATTTCTTTATCATTGCTTCGTTGTATTCCATTCTAACCGTTCCTAAATTAAAGGCAAATAACCATCCTATAAGACCACCGAAGATGATGGCTAATAAACACCACACAAAAATAATAATAATCTTCCTTTTCAAATTCAATTCATTTAAATTGGTTTCTAATAATTTTCCGTCAACTTCACCAATTAAAAGTTGCTTTTCTCTAACACGAACCATTGACTGGATGAGGCTGTTCTTTGAGTTGTACCATTGTAGTATCATTGTGGCGGTTATAAGTATAACCGGAATTGTACAAAAATGGAAAGCCAGAGCCGAAATTAGATCCTGTTTTTCCTGATGTAAAATATCAATTATTTCAAAGAAAGGAGTTGTCGTAAAAGCATAAATAAGAAAGACTTTTCTTAACCAATTCATTATACCACGATCTTTTCGAATAATTGCACCACTCATATCTAGAATAGTCAGCCCTTCTTTTAAATGTTTCGAAATTTCGGATTCAGTTTTGGTTTCCATTTTGTATTTATTTTACCACTAAAAACAAATAGGTTACGACTCGTTTATGCAGACGAAGACGGAATTGAGATGTTCCTATATAAGTGCATACATGAACGTATAAATAAGATATCTCAAAAAGAAACTACTCGTTACTTAAGTACAATTACACTATAAATAAAAGAACATACAGTGATGTAATCATACAGGACAAATGCTATGTATGACAACAGAAAAGCACTACCTTTGTAGTACTTATGCCATTTGACGCCTACTACTATTTGTAGATATAAACATTTGATTTGCTATTTTCAAATTTTTATTTATCTAGGTGTTCATGTTGTTATTGATATTGATTTTGAGAAAAGTGCGACATACAATTTAAATTGATAAACAGGATTTCTCGAGAACCTCACATTAGAATATATCAGTAGGTAATAAGCAACTATTAAAACAGAACAATAAAAGTTATTATCTATGTATATAGCTCGTGTTTGTTCCACATTAGCCCTTAACTGCAGCGTTGCTGTTTCGAAGGAGCGCCATGAAAGAATATGCTGCCCTTGCAATCTGTGATAATAAAACTGCTGTTAAAGCAAATAATACACAAATACTTGATAATTAAGGTGTTCCAAAAGCAATGTAAAAAAGTAACACAAAACAACGTCGACTATTCAAACAACAAATCATGAAAACGAACATTTTAGCTTTCAAAAATACGTAATAGGTGCCACTATTGGCCACAATGCCATACATTGGAATTCGCTTATAATGACCTCGCATAAATTGGTAATTCGCAACTATACTATAAGGAGGTAATATTACTCGTATGTACTTATGTATGCGATGAAATCAGTACAGATTATATACCGATTGCCTAGGGTATAAGCGCATTGAGTCGCTCGCCTCGGTGTCATGAGTGACATACATGACCGCGTAACAACAAAATTTCGAGAGCTTTCCAGACACACTTTATCAGCCTTTCAGAAAAATGGAAAATAATTATTCTGTTATACAGGTAAAGCAAATGTTCATCGAACATTAAAATTACATATTTCTTTATTGTAATTTTTTTCTGGAAACTGTCCTGAAATAACCCTCAAACGCTTTCAATTGCATTTTTTGTTGGGCTTGGATTACTTTATTATTTATATCAAGTTAATTTTGAAGGTATTTATACAAATTTTCCTATACCACGTCGTATGTTTGAAATAATACCGACCTTTAATGATTCTATGTAATAGAATCGGGGATATTCAATTACACAGTATATGTAAGGCTTGCTAGAACTACCCAAACACAATATTTCGATTTGTTAAAGATGATTGTATTTATTTAGAACAACCGCTTATGAATTATTTAGCAACTTTATTGGTTATTGTTGCAGTGTAAAAATTTTCTTGTAAACATCGCAGATCGTTTACTTATGAATCAAAAGTTTGTAAATTGTAAAGAAGCATAACATTACTTAAACTGGACTTTTTCGCTAGCTCATAGTTGATAAAACATTGAAGTTTAAAAGTGAAACTTGTATCGGTAGTACTAGAAGATGAGTGACCCCGTTACAAAAGTTATTGGTAGAGGAAGTTACGATATAAAGGTATACAATCTTTATTTTCACAGTTTATGTTTAGTATGATTGCTTTGTGAAGTCTCTTCAGAATCACTGCAGGCAAATTTCATTGTAAAAATATTAATATCTTAATAGTGCAAGATTCAGACTGATCTTTATACGGCAAAGGATTTAGTTACAAAATGAATGATTTTTAAATATTTACATATTTTTATAATTGGAACGTTATTGATTTTTAAACAGTTATTTTGGAACAGCCTGCATGATCAACGTCCAAAGGCGTGTGAAAGGGGAGGAAATCACTCTACATTTTTTTCTTGATATTTTCAAAATAAACTTATTTTTGAATTGTGTAGTAATAGCAGTAACTTTGTCAATCCATTCTTCCCCTATTCAGAACTTTCGATTGACACGCTTCTTCTTCTAAACGACTTTACCGATATAGAATGTTCGTGCACTGCTAGGAGCTTGTTTGTAAAATATAATTTTTAAAATGGGACATACAACGGAGGAATAACCACGAAAAGAAAAAAGTTTATCCGATTTCTCAAGAACGGTCAATCACAAATTTTCGAATTTGGCGCTAAAATGACCATCTTGAGTCTGTCTACGGTCCAAAAGAACAAAATTACAATTCCGACAAAGTATCCAGGAGTAATACTGAAAAATTATTTGAAATTGGGAGGGAGCTCGCGGCGTTAGCTAAGCGAGTAAGCGGTTGGACATTTCGTTTACGTGTTGTTGTCGATACTGCTGCGCTCCATTACATCTTGCAGCATACTGCGAAGATTATCGACCAGTCGTACCAACCGCCATTACGTGCAATTGACTTATTTGCGTATCAGCTGCTGCGAAGGTCACAAGTAGGTACGTCTATTGCGACAACGAAGNATCGTGCAATTACCTAAAACTAAATAGGTACATGCAGCGAATGTCCCAGTCAAAAGGTATGTTGTTCTCGTTTTTGTATAATTAACTGGAAACCACATTGGCATTGGAAATGGATATTTCTTTATCATTGCTTCGTTGTATTCCATTCTAACCGTTCCTAAATTAAAGGCAAATAACCATCCTATAAGACCACCGAAGATGATGGCTAATAAACACCACACAAAAATAATAATAATCTTCCTTTTCAAATTCAATTCATTTAAATTGGTTTCTAATAATTTTCCGTCAACTTCACCAATTAAAAGTTGCTTTTCTCTAACACGAACCATTGACTGGATGAGGCTGTTCTTTGAGTTGTACCATTGTAGTATCATTGTGGCGGTTATAAGTATAACCGGAATTGTACAAAAATGGAAAGCCAGAGCCGAAATTAGATCCTGTTTTTCCTGATGTAAAATATCAATTATTTCAAAGAAAGGAGTTGTCGTAAAAGCATAAATAAGAAAGACTTTTCTTAACCAATTCATTATACCACGATCTTTTCGAATAATTGCACCACTCATATCTAGAATAGTCAGCCCTTCTTTTAAATGTTTCGAAATTTCGGATTCAGTTTTGGTTTCCATTTTGTATTTATTTTACCACTAAAAACAAATAGGTTACGACTCGTTTATGCAGACGAAGACGGAATTGAGATGTTCCTATATAAGTGCATACATGAACGTATAAATAAGATATCTCAAAAAGAAACTACTCGTTACTTAAGTACAATTACACTATAAATAAAAGAACATACAGTGATGTAATCATACAGGACAAATGCTATGTATGACAACAGAAAAGCACTACCTTTGTAGTACTTATGCCATTTGACGCCTACTACTATTTGTAGATATAAACATTTGATTTGCTATTTTCAAATTTTTATTTATCTAGGTGTTCATGTTGTTATTGATATTGATTTTGAGAAAAGTGCGACATACAATTTAAATTGATAAACAGGATTTCTCGAGAACCTCACATTAGAATATATCAGTAGGTAATAAGCAACTATTAAAACAGAACAATAAAAGTTATTATCTATGTATATAGCTCGTGTTTGTTCCACATTAGCCCTTAACTGCAGCGTTGCTGTTTCGAAGGAGCGCCATGAAAGAATATGCTGCCCTTGCAATCTGTGATAATAAAACTGCTGTTAAAGCAAATAATACACAAATACTTGATAATTAAGGTGTTCCAAAAGCAATGTAAAAAAGTAACACAAAACAACGTCGACTATTCAAACAACAAATCATGAAAACGAACATTTTAGCTTTCAAAAATACGTAATAGGTGCCACTATTGGCCACAATGCCATACATTGGAATTCGCTTATAATGACCTCGCATAAATTGGTAATTCGCAACTATACTATAAGGAGGTAATATTACTCGTATGTACTTATGTATGCGATGAAATCAGTACAGATTATATACCGATTGCCTAGGGTATAAGCGCATTGAGTCGCTCGCCTCGGTGTCATGAGTGACATACATGACCGCGTAACAACAAAATTTCGAGAGCTTTCCAGACACACTTTATCAGCCTTTCAGAAAAATGGAAAATAATTATTCTGTTATACAGGTAAAGCAAATGTTCATCGAACATTAAAATTACATATTTCTTTATTGTAATTTTTTTCTGGAAACTGTCCTGAAATAACCCTCAAACGCTTTCAATTGCATTTTTTGTTGGGCTTGGATTACTTTATTATTTATATCAAGTTAATTTTGAAGGTATTTATACAAATTTTCCTATACCACGTCGTATGTTTGAAATAATACCGACCTTTAATGATTCTATGTAATAGAATCGGGGATATTCAATTACACAGTATATGTAAGGCTTGCTAGAACTACCCAAACACAATATTTCGATTTGTTAAAGATGATTGTATTTATTTAGAACAACCGCTTATGAATTATTTAGCAACTTTATTGGTTATTGTTGCAGTGTAAAAATTTTCTTGTAAACATCGCAGATCGTTTACTTATGAATCAAAAGTTTGTAAATTGTAAAGAAGCATAACATTACTTAAACTGGACTTTTTCGCTAGCTCATAGTTGATAAAACATTGAAGTTTAAAAGTGAAACTTGTATCGGTAGTACTAGAAGATGAGTGACCCCGTTACAAAAGTTATTGGTAGAGGAAGTTACGATATAAAGGTATACAATCTTTATTTTCACAGTTTATGTTTAGTATGATTGCTTTGTGAAGTCTCTTCAGAATCACTGCAGGCAAATTTCATTGTAAAAATATTAATATCTTAATAGTGCAAGATTCAGACTGATCTTTATACGGCAAAGGATTTAGTTACAAAATGAATGATTTTTAAATATTTACATATTTTTATAATTGGAACGTTATTGATTTTTAAACAGTTATTTTGGAACAGCCTGCATGATCAACGTCCAAAGGCGTGTGAAAGGGGAGGAAATCACTCTACATTTTTTTCTTGATATTTTCAAAATAAACTTATTTTTGAATTGTGTAGTAATAGCAGTAACTTTGTCAATCCATTCTTCCCCTATTCAGAACTTTCGATTGACACGCTTCTTCTTCTAAACGACTTTACCGATATAGAATGTTCGTGCACTGCTAGGAGCTTGTTTGTAAAATATAATTTTTAAAATGGGACATACAACGGAGGAATAACCACGAAAAGAAAAAAGTTTATCCGATTTCTCAAGAACGGTCAATCACAAATTTTCGAATTTGGCGCTAAAATGACCATCTTGAGTCTGTCTACGGTCCAAAAGAACAAAATTACAATTCCGACAAAGTATCCAGGAGTAATACTGAAAAATTATTTGAAATTGGGAGGGAGCTCGCGGCGTTAGCTAAGCGAGTAAGCGGTTGGACATTTCGTTTACGTGTTGTTGTCGATACTGCTGCGCTCCATTACATCTTGCAGCATACTGCGAAGATTATCGACCAGTCGTACCAACCGCCATTACGTGCAATTGACTTATTTGCGTATCAGCTGCTGCGAAGGTCACAAGTAGGTACGTCTATTGCGACAACGAAGGGCGATAAGATAACGATGCCCTTGGTTACGTCAAAAAAATTATACTGTTACTATATATTGATTGCCATACCTGAATAAAAGTGGTGAGTTTCACAGGAGTAACTTTACCCATTGTTATACTAACAGGTTTCGACATACGTGTCATGACTAATAGCATTGACTTTTTAAACGACTTATCTAAATCTATCCATTCGTTAAAGTACAAAGCATCTTTAACGCTTTCTGCCTGCAATTATACAAAAAATAGCCATCACAAACTGTATACTTACAGTGATTGTAAGATTTGTCTTACCTCCTGGGTCAAACGATCTCCGAAATAGCAAAACAAGAAGGTTTGCCCTAGACATNTGTGCCACATGTTTACGACTATTATTTTACAGAAATTGCATTTTATTACTATTTATTAATCTGGCAAGTACTTATTGATGTATATCACAGTATCTTGTAGTTACTTACCAATCGTGCAATTACCTAAAACTAAATAGGTACATGTAGCGAATGTCCCAGTCAGGAGGTATGCCGTTTTCGTTTTTGTATAATTCACAGGAAACCACAAGGGCAACGGAAATGGATATTTCTTTATCATTGCTTCGTTGTATTCCATTCTAACCGTTCCTAAGCTAAAGGCAAATAACCATCCGATAAGACCACAGAAGATAATGGCTAATAAACACCACAGCAAATTAATAATAACCATCTTTTTCAATTTCAATTCATTTGAAATGGTTTTTAATAGTTTTCCGTTAACTTCACCAATTAACAGTTGCTTTTCTCTAACACGAACCATTGACTGGATGAGGCTGTCCCTTGAGTTGTACCATTGTAGTATCATAATGGCGGTTATAAGTATAATCGGCATGGCACATAAATGAAATGTCAAAGCCGGAATTAGATCTTGTTTTTCCTGATGTAAAATATCAATTACTCCAAACAAAGGAGTTGTCGTAAAAGCATAAACAAGAAAGACTGTTCTTGCCCAATTCATTACACCATGATCTTTTCGAATAATTGCACCAGTTATATCAAGAAAACTCAGCCCTTCTTCTAAATGTTTCGAAATTTCGGGTTCAATTTTGGTTTCCATTTTATTTTTATTTTGCCACCAGGAACAAGTAGGTTACGGCTCGTTTATGCAGATGAAGTCAGAATTGAGATATCCTTATATAAATGCATACATGAACTTATAAATAAGATATCTCAAAAAGAAACTACTCGTTACTTAAGTACAATTATACGATAAATAAAAGAACATACAGTAATGTAATTATAGGGGAAAGCAGCTAGGATGCGTTCACAAGGAGCATTCGCACAGTGGAGATGTCGAGGCTATCCAGCACATTGCTGTGTTCGTGACTGTGTGCGTGATTCCCGCCCGGTACCTTTGTATTTGTCTTTGAACACGCTTTTCTGGTATAAATAATTCTCAAATTGTAAAAGTAATTTATAGAGATGTGCCGACTATGAAGAGGCTCTTTTAAATAAGTACATAACGGACTGCTCAAAAATGCACCACGATTTGACTACTGCTTCGAAAACCTTGAAAAAGTTTACATGAAATATAAATCAACAGCTAACCGAATATACAATTTGGTTGAGTCAGGTGATGAATACGCCTAAGGTTCCGGCTGACAAAAAACAAAAACAAATAGGTCAACTTGTTTCGGCTGGGAGGGTTGAACTTATTAAATTTGGAGGAATCATCTCGGCGAGTGGTAACACAATTCCGCCCCTATTTATTTCTCGCAGGGTTCATTTTAAAGACCACTTTATGGAAGTCAGCTTGGAAGTTTCTACAAAGACGGACATGATACAAATAATTCCTGCAGAAGTACTTACATCAACAAGACCTGCATCCGAGATTAATGCATTCTTCAACTTCTTTACCGGTGGTGCCATTACAATCCACTCAAGGTGGACAATCAAGTTTTGCAACGGACCAAGGTGACAATTTGTCAGAAACTCTTCCTGCAGGAGCAGAACTTACTCAACAAGATCTTCCACGAACCACGGCGATCGTATTACCTTCTTAGCTAACATGTACAACATCACCACAAGAGTCGAACAATGGAAAACTGCCAGGAAAATCGAGAATATATACAAATACGCGTAAAAGAAAGGGGCTAGAAGATATCGAAAAGGTAAAAAAGTTAAAAAAGGGACAGCAAGAGAGAAAACAAAAAGCTGAAGATAACAATAACTAAGACAAAGAAACAGACGAAAACTTTAGGGACAATTAAACCAAAGAAGCTAAAGAAAACTGTAAAGACTGATTCTACTGATAGTGAGGATGAAAGTGGCTGTGAGGATGAAACTAATATGAGTTTAAGAGAAAGTCCCTGTTCTTCCATTAAAGAGTCTTTTGAAGAATACGATATTGAAAATGAAACTTCGGTTTTGTCAGTAAATATTAAAGACGAAAGCATTGTTCTAGTAAAGTTCGAGAAAAAAAGACTGTTTTATATTATGTTGGGCAGGTGCTTTTAAAGTACAGTCACGTTGAATACAAAGTTTCAATCTTGAGGAAGAAGCCTCATACCTGGAAATTTGTCATTCCTACAACCAAAGATGAACGGAGCGGTATCAAAATCATTTTGTTATAGCCAATAGTTATTTTTATTTAAAAAGCTCAGTGTAAAAAGTGTGCGAATCCTACCTGCTCTCCCACACAGAAGATATGGTATGATAACACAAAAGTACTAGCTTTGTAGTACTTATGCCATTTGACGCCTACTACTATTTCTAGATTGCTTTCTTCAAATTTTTATTTATCTAGGTGTTCATGTTTCTACTGATATTGAATATGAGAAAACTGCGAGACACAATTTAAATTGATAAACAGGATTTCTCGAGAAAATCTCATTTGAATATGACAGTAGGTAATAACTAACTATTAAAACAGAACAATAAAAGATATTATCTAATAATATAACTCATGTTGTTCCACATTAACCCTTAACTGCAGCGTTGCTGTTTCGAAGGAGCGCCATGAAAGAATATGCTGCCCTTACAATCTGCGATAATAAAACAGCTGTTAAAACAAATAATGCACAAATACTTAGTAATTAAGGTGTTACAATAGTAATGTAAAAAAATAACACAAAACAACGACGACAATTTAAATTAAATAGGGCGATAAGATAACAATAATTTGGCCAATTTTTTCAATCATTGACAGCTCATTAATTGTTGTGCAGTTTTTATAGCCCCTATAATGGTGCCTCCAGATGTTACCTTTCAAATATTTCGGAATACTGATCAGACACAGTGTATATGTAAGTGCACATGTTGGAAAATGCGTACAAAATACAAAATTCAACTACGTTTAAGATCTCTGCCCTTCCCTTATTGAAATCTTGGGTGCCCTTGGTTACGTCAAAACAATTAAACTGCTACTATATAATGACTGCGATAACCTGAATAAAAGTGGAGAGTTTAACAGGAGTAACTTTACCCATTGTAATAGTAACAGGTTTCGACATACGTGTCATGACTATTAGCATTGACTTTTTAAACGACTTATCTAAATCTAACCATTTGTTAAAATACAAAGCTTCTCCAATGTTTCCTGCCTGTAAATATACAAAAACATGCCATCACATACTGTATACTGTACCGATTGTAAGATTTGTCTTACCTCCTGGGTCAAACGATCTCCGAAATAGCAAAACAAGAAGGTTTGTCCTAGACATACGACAAGAATAAAAAAGTATGAAATAAACTTTGAATCGCTTTTAGGAGTCTGAAAAATTGAAAAAATTCAGTAACTTACACGTTACATTGTTTCATAAATTCTTCATAAATTATGACGAAACATGTTGATATTACTTTTGATTGAAATCTATACATGTGAACATTGAAACATTCAATAGTACCATATTCACTATTCAGAGGCGTATTTACTATAATCGCCCTGTGTTGTTTATTTGATATAGGTATATATAGTAGGCCAGTAGGGGAGCTTACCAAGCAATGAAAGCTGCGAAAATAATAATAATATACGAAATTGAGGTAAAAAGAGTATTTTAGTTTTGATGAATTTATTTCTGGGATTTGTAAGACGGGAATTAATTTTCATGATTGTAAATCCTTTCATCATGCTTTATTCTCTACCTACACCGTCTTTTGAAAACAAATCAAGTGTCGGTTGTTACTGCTGATACAGCCGCTTTTGGCATGTATGTATATACGTAATAATATCTCTAACTTGGCATCACTTAGAAAAATCCTTGTCAACACAAACGACATTTTTCATTGCAAGCTCAACTTGCCCTGATGCACACTGAAGTTGTAACAATTATTACTGGGACCTGGGTGTAACGGTTCCACTGTCGAAACGTTACAGTTGCTGCGGATTCAAGAAAGTAGCGTTCCAGCGAACGTTATTTCTTGGAACGAAAAAAAAAAATACTTTAAGGTGTTTCATTCCCACCAGCCAGTAATGCTGGTGGGCGGGCAGTTCCTTCGGACTACGCCGGAACGTAGGGCGGAAGGCCCTCTTCAGCCTCCTTTCAGGAATCGTGGGAATGGGTGGGTGGCGGTTCGGGTGACAAAGTTGAGACGGACGAAATGAAGACAGAAGAGAATGAAAGATTATCTGTGGAATATTACTGCCCCAGCATTTGTCTAATTGATCCAAGGGATACCACAGAAAAACTTGTACCAAGGCAGACGGACCCGGAATCGAACCGGCGTCCTCTCGAATACTAAGCATTGGTCTAAACCTCTAGGCCATGCCGCTCGGTATGGAACGAACCGATTGGAACGTAAACGTTTCTTATTTCAGTTGCCTCGACTCACTCCGGTAAAATAACAATAACCGTTTNGAAAAACCGTGTGCAGTGTGAACGCAAAGCAAAATGAAATTACGGCACGGCACGGCACGATTGCCGTTAGAAAACCGTCTGTGTGAAAGCAGGGTAACTTGGCATCACTTAGAAAAATCCTTGTCAACACAAACGACATTTTTTATTGCAAGCTCAACTTGCCCTGATGCACACTGAAGTTGTAACAATTATTACTGGGGCCTGGGTGCTGTCCAGCTCCAGCAAGAACGTCTAGCCAACTTTAGCATGAATCTGTACTGATGGGAGTAACGGCTCCACTCTCGAAACGTTACAGTTGCTGCCGCTTCAAGAAAGTAGCGTTCCAGCGAACGTTATTTCTTGGAACGAAAAAAAAATACTTTAAGGTGTTTCATTCCCACCAGCCAGTAATACTGGTGGGCGGGCAGTTCCTTCGGACTACGCCAGAACGTAGGGCGGAAGGCCCTCTTCAGCCTCCTTTCAGGAATCGTGGGAATGGGTGAGTGGTGGTTCGGGTTAGAAAGATGAGACGGACTAAATGAAGACAGAAGAGAATGAAAGATTATCTGTGGAATATTACTGCCCCATCATTTGCCTAATTGATCAAAGGAAACCACAGAAAAACTTGGACCTAGGCAGACGGACCCGGAATCGAACCGGCGTCCTCTCGAATACTAAGCATTGGTCTAAACCTCTAGGCCATGCCGCTCGGTATGGAACGAACCGATTGGAACGTAAACGTTTCTTATTTCAGTTGCCTCGACTCACTCCGGTAAAATAACAATAACCGTTTAGGAACTTGTTCTTTTGCATTATTTGCTATGCAGAGAAAGGACTATGTATGCAAATAAAATATTGACATACTGTCGATACAATATTTTATTTGCATACAGCTGGTGTGCGGTCAATGTCTCCAGACTACGAGTAAAATAAGGCGAAAGGTATTTTTCAGTGTCCTTTTAGGAATCGTGAGAATGGGTAGGTGGTGACTAGAATGAAAAAGAAGAGACCGACGAGATGAAGACAGAAGGACGGTAAAATATTATCTATCTGTGGAGCATTATCTCTGCCACAGTACTTTTTTAAATGATTCAAGGAAACCACAGATAAACATGGACCACGGGAGACGCACCTGGAATCGAACCAGTGTCCTCCCGAATACTAAAAGCAATGGTCTAAACTCTAAACCTTCTAAGGTCATGCCATTCGATATTTCGCTACGTATAAGTACTTGTATTAAGCAGTAGGTTCGTTCACGTTTTAGAATGTAACCGGTTACTGCTCTATTTGGTAATGCAACCTAACGTTCCCAAATCATGTTACTTAAATAACAACCATTAGTATGAATCTACACATTTTTAAACCCGGCTGTCTAGTTCCTGATAACTAATTCTGGTTAGTGTGGAAAGGCACTAATAAAAGTAATAATAATAATAATAACAACAATGTGGCGGTAATATACCTGACACTATTGAATAACATATGGTACAGTAACAACAATATGCCGATGCCTAAAAAATATATTCTTATTATATTTTTTGCCATTTTTGAATTTTACTGTATCTGAAGATAATAATAATAATAATAATAATAAATAAAAACAAATGATTCATGATACTTACATTGACTACCATTGTAAGTGATCCAGTAATTGCAACACAAGAACAGAAAGCTTCAATAAGAAGTACGGAACTATACGCCTTTTCTACCAGATCACAGTAACTAAAAACGAGGTTTAGTTTTATTAACTAAATAATAGTTAAATTGTTAATAATAATAATATTCATTAA
>NW_020440921.1:355537-365070 GCF_000699045.2 Agrilus planipennis
CTGCTTTCAGGAATCGTGGGAATGGGTGGGTGGTGGTTCGGGTGAGAAAGATGAGACGGACGAAATGAAGACAGAAGAGAGTGAAAGATTATCTGTGGAATGTTACTGCCTCAGCATTTGCCTAAGTGATCCAAGGAAACCATAGAAAAACTTGGACCAAGGCAGACGGACCCGGAATCGAACCGGCGTTCTCCCGAATGCTAAGCAATGGTCTAGACCTCTAGGCCATGCCGCTCGGTTGTACATGTTGAAAAAAAAAGACGTTTATGTACTTTCGACCCCCCCCCTTATTGAAATCCTTCGGACGCCATTGGTTACGTAATAAAAATTATACTGTTGCTATATAATGAAGGCGATACCTGAATAAAAGTGGTGAGTTTAACAGGAGTGACTTTACCCATTGTAATAGTAACAGGTTTCGACATACGTGTCATGACGATTAGCATTGTCTTTTTAAATGGCTTATCTAAATCTAACCATTTGTTGAAGTACAAAGCTTCTCCAACGCATCCTGCCTGTAAATATACAAAAATAGCCATTACATTCTATATACTGTACTGATTGTGTACGATTTCTCTTACCTCCTGGGTCAAACGATCTCCGAAATAGCAAAACAAAAAGGTTTGTCCTAGACATGTAACAAGAATCGTGAAATATGAAATAAACTTTGAATCACTTGCGGGAGTCTGGAAAATTAAAAAAATTCAGTAGCTTACACGTTGCATAGTTTCTTAAATTGTTTAGGATGCAATAAATCATCAATTGTCATTCAACAGGACCGTATTCAGTGGTGCATTTACTATAAAGTCATGAGAACCGTGCACTGGCCTGTATGCGCTCAGCTTTAACCGTCTTTCATAGCTTTTTCTTGTAACATCTTGATCAATCATTAAAAGTCCATTCAATTAACAACAAACACTCATTGTTTGACATATAGCATAAGGTCCGGGTCGATCATGCTTCTAATTTTTATGTCTTTAATTTATAAAGCGCTAAGCCTTATAGGCTTTAAAACAGCAAATATTAAATTACGTTAGTAGTTGCATTTAACACAAAAATATCCGAATAATATTTATGTAGTATACGTCAGAAATATTCCTATACATTTAATAATTTGACATAACAGGGAATAGTGTTAAGTATCTATTCACACGCAGTCTGTTACCAGAATTATAGAACAGGTTAACAGCGCGAACATCTTTTGTATCGTCGGGGTTGTCTTCAAAAGAGAATGATAGGTATTGTACCAAATGTATTTTTTTTTTTCGTATCTTCTAGTTCTTCAAAGGCTGTTTCATTTCTATCGTTATGTATGTCAGAGATAGATTAAGAGTCTGTCTTTCGAAAAAAGAGTATTNTACAGGACAAATATTATTTAGGAAAACATACAAGTGCTATGTCCCAACTGTATTTTAAAGTCGCCGCTATGTGGTTGTTTTCAGTATTATAGTTATTTTTTATTTCACATACCTATGCAATCGAATCTTATATAGTTAAATGTACTTTTAAATTTTTTTTGTTGGTATTAATTGTTGCAATTGTATTGCATGGTATTGTGAGTGCTTTATAATTTAATATGGTGTATCAAGTTCGGTCCCCGAGTTCACTTTTCAAACTGATAGGAACCTTAACTTGATAAAGCTTCCCATCAAGAGACGAATTTTTACTGGGCTCATAGCTCTGATTTCTGTAAATAAAAGTACTGCCTTTAAGGCTTGTTTATATTTACTAGTATTAGTCCACAATTTGATTCATGTGAATTAAAAATTTGGTACCTATACCAAAATGAATGAAATATTACCTTTAAATAACTACACTTGTAAAAAAGACAAACAGATATATAGACACATACACAACTAATAGAGTAAAGTCGACGTAGATAAATGAAAGCCGTAATTGATGACAGAAACCTATCAATTATTATTTTTTAAAAAAGAAAAATATGAAACTGGAACTGCTAACAGCGTACGGAGGAGATCTAATAAGACATAAGAGCGAAATTGCCATCTATATTCGTATTCGATAAATAACTGATTAAACGGATACTTCTTCGTTACGTATCCAAGATGATTAACTGATGATTACTGTCAAACCCAGTCAAAAGGTCACCAACTGTCGATATGAGTCAAACCGTAAAACACATGAACTACAAACATGTTATTTTATTGGAAAAATCGAGTCTCGAAGATTTTTTGCCCCTTTTTCCAAGTATGTTTTAAAGTTTCTCCCAAAAATCAGCCCCAAAACGTATAATTATAATATTAAAATTAAAAACGAAATGTGTGCTTCAACGGACAAGTTGAAAAACGAATTTTAAATAAACAAAAACACAAAACAAGTATGTTTCCTCTAGTAATTTATTTATTTAAAGTAGTTTACAAGTACGTCGACTTTGTCGGTCATTTCTAATAATAAATTCGTACATCGTTGTTTTCTTACTTAAACTAAGGAATAGGGGTTGCCAATGATAAGGTTAGAACTAAATAGAATAATGAATCCCTAATCGGGAAGAATATCTATTCTCTAGTGTCCTTCAAAGGTAGTAATCACATGTCCAGAACTTTTTTGTGTTTCTAGACAACATTATCAATAAGGACTCTTGGAGGATGTTGCATTATAGAACAATGAGATACGAAATTGGAAATTCGGTCTTGACAATTTTTTTTAGGGTTTGTGAGCTCGTGACTACTGTCAATACGCTATTGTTTTGTAATAAATGAGGAACAATCCATAGGGTCTATATTTTAAATATGTGCCAACATCTACATTATCTGTCTGATATTATCTTAACTAAATCCAATAAATGAATTGCATTAATTAATAGATCGTGTTATTAAAACTGTTCAATTATATGTATTTATTTACTTGTTTATTAAAGTACATTTTTCATTACAAGGGAAGTCCAGGTCGTTCCCGGTAAAAAAACTGTTCAATTATATTTGTACTTTTTATTTTAATTTCATCACTACATATTTTTGTATCATATTGATATTGCATATAAGAAAAGCGCAACGTACAATTTAAATTGATAAGCAGGATTTCTATAGAAACACTCATTATAATATGTCAATAGGTAATAAGCAACTATTAAAGCAATGCAATAAAAGATATTATCTATGTATGACTCATGTTTGTTCCATATTAGCCCTTAACTGCACCGTTGCTGTTTTGAAGGAGCGCCATGAAAGAATAAGCTGCCCTTGCAATCTGCGATAAAATATATATATGTAAGTGTGAAGTAATATACATATACCAAAACAAGTGCTCCAAAACCAATGTAAAAAATTTTAAGATGCATAAAGTACAAAACCTTTCAAATTGTATTCGTTAAAAATAGTAAAATTTTCTTATTATATAAAGAAGCAATTTCACATATATCCCTAGACAAAAATTTACAGTCTCTCAGAGTCTTTCAGCGTCTCTGAGAGCGCCTCTCACAGTCTTTATGAATCTCTCACGTATCGCATGCTTTAAAGACGTTTTAGAACATCCGTTTTATTCTCATTCCACGCATAGAGGCTGTAGCTACCTCGAGTTTTTTGGTGGACGCTATCTCATAAAATGAATAGTTCCGAAAGTAGTTAAACTGTAAAACAGCGACATTGCCCCTACAAATTAATTTATCAGTGATGTGGTTTACCTGAGACAGTTCTATTTAAAATAAAAAATAATTATATGCAAAATACCTTCTGTTTTCTATTTTTTGAAGTGAAACTTCTTTACGCACGGTAGGGTAAGTTCGTTTCATGCGAGTTGCTATGTAACGAAATCATGCAACGGATGTCCCCCCTACTCGGCCACGTAGTCGAGTTCGTATTGGGGATCGCTTGAGCCGTGTGCGCGCTTCAATGCAACGTTCGTTACAGACAACGCCGGCATGTATAGTGTAAAATTTAAATTCACAGTGTACAAATAATACCATTAAACCAATTCCTTAACCCCTATGCCGGTATGTTTGTGTGTTTGAAGAAGCTTCACTTCAGTAGAGTGTATAATTACACGTTGTATTTTGTTCTATTTTATTTTCTAAACGCTGAATTTCAACTTGTACTTATTTGGATAGTTTTTTAACCTCTGGTCATGCAGACCATAAGTCAAATCCAAGGGTAATACANCCGCTTATAATCATATGTCGCATATATTAATTGGCTATCTTATTGGTTATTGTTATAGTGCAAAAAACATCTTCTCAAGATCCCGGAGCGCTTATTTGTGAATAAAAAGTGCTATTAGTTTGTAAACAGTAAAGCGCTATAACCCCGACTAATCTGGATCTTTCTGCAATCTGATAAATAATTAATAAGGCATTGAAGTTTAAAGGTGAAAATTAAATCAGTAGTAAAATTTGGAACATGAGCGGTATCACAAAATAAATTATTTTTAAACATATATACATATTTTTACAAGTGAAACATTATTGACTTTTAAACAGTAATTTTGGAACAGCTTATATAATCAACGTCCAAGGGCGAGTGAGAGGGGAGGGCATTCTTTATTTTTCATTAAGTAAAGCAAAATGAGACCAAATTATGGAAAAAGGTTTAGAAATGTGTCTGTGAAGACAAATTAAAAGTATTAGAGATGTGGTTTACAGTTCTATTTAAAATAAAAAATAATTATATGTAAAATACCTCCTTCTGTTTTCTATTTTTATATTCTGTTCTATTCTATTTCCTAAACACTGAACTTCAATTTGTATTTGATGATAATTTGATAATTTTTTAACCCCTAGCCGCACAGACCAATATTCAAATGCAGGGATAACAAACACTACACCGATAGTCAAAAGTTTCACAAATAGAACTAAATGTAATTAATCTAAATAATTTTGTAAAACAAGGATGACACACGAATAGCTAGTGGTATATTAATTAAATTTGTAAAATCTTCATTACCAGCCTGCCTTTTATTTTAATACTACAATACAATTTTTGTCGGATGTTTACACATATTATTATGCATAAATTGCGTAATATTCAGACAATGTTGAAAATTTACAAAACTGGTAGATACTTGTTGGTGCATATCATAGTTTTTGTAGTTACTCACCAATCATACAATGAGCTAAAACTATATAGACACATGTAGCAAATGTTCCAGTCAAAAGGTATGTTGTTCTCGTTTTTGTATAATTCACTGGAAACCACATGCGCAATGGTAATGGATATTTTTTTATCATTGCTTCGTTGTATTCCATTCTAAACGTTCCCAAACTAAAGGCAAATATCCATCCTAAAAGACCACCGAAGAAAACAATTCCAGCGCACCACACAAAAATAATAATAATCTTCCTTTTCAAATTCATTTCATTTGAAATACTTTCTAATAATTTCCCTCCGACTTTTCCAATTAGGAGTTGTTTTTCTCTAACATGTACCATTGACTGGATGAGAATATCCTTTGACCTGTACCATTGTAGTGTCATAACTACAGTAACAATTACAAACGGTATGACACATAAATGGAAAGTCAAAATCGGAAGTAGATCTTGTCTTTCCTGATGCAAAATGTCAAGTACTCCAAACAAAGGAGTTGTCGTCAATGCATAAACAAAAAGGATTTTCCTTGGCCAATTCATTATACCATGATCTTTTCGACTAATTGCACCAGACATATCAAGAAGAGTCAACCCTTCTTCTAAATGTTCCGAAATTTCGGGTTCAATTTTAGTTTCCATTTCTGCTTTACATTGACAACAATAACAAATGCAATTGCATACAGAATTGAGATGTCATTATATATATACCTAAACTTGTAGGATATCTCAAGATGAAACTACTAATTATGAGATAAATAAAGGAGCATGTGGAAATGCAATTATACTGGACAAATATTATTTACGAAAACGTACAAGTGCTATGTCCCAACTGTATTTTAATGTCGTCATGTGGTTGTTTTCAGTATTCTGGTGATTTTTCATTTTATATATACTTACAATTGCATCTTGATTAATTTAATGTACTTTTAACTTTTTTATTATAGGTATAGATTGTTTCAATTGTGTTCTATGGTGTTATGAATGTTTCACAACTTAATACAGGGTGTATGTGTATCAGGTTTGCTCGCTGAGTAATTACTTTTCAAATTGATAAGAACTTTAGTTTGGGAAAGTTTCCCACCAAGAGACGAAACCTTACTGTCCTTTTAGCTCTGATTTCTTTAAATAAAGGTACTGCCATTAAGGGTAGTTTATATTTACTAGTTTATATACTAGTATTACTAATTTGGTACCTATACCAGAATAAATGAAGACTTACTTTTAAATAACTACATTTTTTCATCATATTTCTTAGACCAACCTGTACAAAAGACAAACAGATATTCAGACAAATATACAACTAACAGGGTAAAGTCGACCTCTACAAATGAAAGGCGTAATTTGTGGTTAAACCTTTTTTTAAATTGTACTAACAAAGGAAGTGGGAACCACTAATTATTATTTAAAAAAAAATAAATAAAACTAGAACTGCTTACGGCGTGCTGATGAGATCTAATGAAATCGAAATCGCAATCCATATCTGGTAGTTTCGATAAATAATGGACTAAGCCGAAGCTTCTCCACTATACATAAAAGATGATTAATTAATTTTTTGTGATTGTATACATGAATTATGTAGGTATATGAATCAAACCATAAAACACAAGAACTACAGTAATATTGTGTTATTACAAAATAGGTGCATCAAAGGCTCCGTACAAACTTGTGGATATGAACAATTCGTCTGTCACGAGAATAGTCTCGCAGATTTTTCCAAGTATATATTAGTTGTCTCTCAAAACCGGTCCCCAAAACGTATAATTTCAATATTGCAATTAAAAAATTGTTTCTTTTTGTAATATAAATACAAATTTACGGATTTTGGATTTTCCCGTCTACTTAAACATTTCTTCATGCCAAATTTCATTATTTCAGGTCAACGGGAAATGCCTTCTAGGTTTTAATTCCCTTGTGAGTGTCAAAATATGCGGCATAAACGGCCGTATCTTTTGATGCGTGGCTTAGAAGTTTTATTTTTTCACAGCTCCAAAGGATTGCAACCTGAGTATTTGATATTATACTTCGTTTACTTTCTGTAGCGATGTGACCTTCAGTTTGACCGGCGCAAAGTAGAAAAGAACAACACTAGGCCAGAAAAAGAACGAGACAACTCTCGCCAAACTTTTAACCGATGAGGAGCGTATAATCCGTACAGTACTGCACGGAAAAATTGACCATTTTATCTGCTGCAATTGCATTGCTCAAATGTGCTGTTATTGGTACCATTTACTACTGAAAATATCAAAGAGGTATTTATTTAATTTGAAGACATATTAAAGGCTTTAACGCTTGTTTTCGACTCGCACTACTATTCATGATTGAACAAAACTTTTGGCAGGTACTGTATGAAAAAGTATGTTTAATGAACAAGAGTCGAGAGTATAATGATCTTTTTTTCTCCCTACCCACGATTTTGCCAGCGCGCATCCAAAACATTGGAAAGGGCACATCGCTAGAGAAAGTAAATGAAGTATAATTTCAACTTGAGATCTTAACGCGTTGAGGCACGGAACCCTAACAAATACTTATATATTCAATAATTTTTATTCTTCAGCTTTCAACCCTATTAGAAGTTGCAGGGCATTATTAGGTTTATCAAATTTTAACAGTTTTAGGTGCTTTATGTGTTTATTCTGATTTTTCTGATTCTGACTCATTATTTTGTTCGTTGTTTCTGATAGCTGGGAGCAAAATTCACGTTTGGAAATAAGTTTCTGATATACATTGTTTATTGGACATTAGGTCATTCGTCAATTGTACTTTTTACGCTTTCCACACTGGTTGCAATTGTTTAACAACAGCTGCTACATCGATTTTACTTTTTGTCAATGCGTTGAGTATTGTACAAAATTTGCGTTAACAATAACTGAACTTGCATACCTATTCTATATTTTGAATAGAATTCTCCAAACAAAAGCATGCACAATAGATATTTGGTTTCAGGATTCATTTTTAATAAACAAAAACACAAAACAAGGATGTTTCGACTAGTAGTTTATTTATTGTAATACTTAACAATTATTTCGACTATGTTGGTCATTTGTCATAGTAAATTCATACGTCATTGTTTTCTTTTGCTTAAACTAAGGGGTGGTAGTTACAAATAGTAGGTTACAATTTTAATATATGCAATAGTTAAGGATTTTTTGATGAATCCCTAATCGGGTTGAATATCTATCTTCTTGTGTCCATCAAACGTAACTACATTCACAGTATTTTTGTGTTTGTAGACTTAACATTATCAGCAAGGGCTGTTGGAGGATTTTAAATTATTAAATCATTATCATGTAAAAAATTGGAACAATGAAATACGAAATTGAAAAGTAAAACAGAGGACAAGGACGGAACTACTGGTAAAACGCGATTTGTTTTTTTTTTTTAATAAACCAGGACCAAGTGCCTGTTCTTGCAAGTAATTCACTATACCGTATATCAACATATACATTACCAATCTGATGTTATCTCAACGAAATCCCACAAATAAATATATATCTATTAATAAATAGAACGTATTATTAAAACTGTTTAATTATATTTGTACTTTCCATTTTAAATTTCATCAGTATATATTTTTGTTCCATCGATTGTTAATTACCAGTATAAATATAAGAACAGATAATGTAATATGTTATCGTGCAATGCAGTGTTATTTTGGTACGTATGGGATGTCGGTGCAATAAGTTGAAATGTTCGAAAATAAAATAATAGATTTACTATTTAGTACGTATTTATTATTGCGTTTACAGTGTAAAAATACCATTCAACTTATTGCACCGACATCCCATACGTACCAAAAATGGCTCGTTCGAATTTGGCAAATTTTTAACGAAAACAGTTTCGAACTATGACATTGCTGGTCTGTGCTAGAGCCGACCTAATTCACGGAATTTCCTGTATTGTTCGTTTTAGTGTTTTCTTGAGTGCGTAAAATGTCCCCTATTTTCTGACCGGAGAGTCCGATGTCGACGGCGGTATTTTCAAAACTTTCCAGGGATACTTTGCATTGTATGAAGATTGAAAGCGCCCTTCTACGGGACTTCGTTTCAATGTTAAAGCTTTTGAAAGTTTTGGCCTAGTATTATCTTTGAAATCGAATGTTATATTCCCGAGTCGAAAAATTGGGACTCATTTTATCCTCAAATGAACTATTTAGACTCATTTTTTCCTCATTTAGACGTTTTTAATCTCAGATAGGTACCTCAATAAGTTTTCATAAGACTCATCACATTGGATTCTAAAAAGTCTCATTTTATTCTCAATGTCTGCAATCCTATGGCAATAGTCCTCAATTTAACCTCAACAAGAAAAGAATGAGACTTTTTGAAGACAAAATGAGGTTTCCTAAATAATCTTTACTCCTCAAAAGTCTCATTTTGTCCTGATACGGGAAAACCGCGGATAAAATGAGACTTTTGAGTCTTGTAGTTTGAAATATCCCTAAAAATTCTATTGAGATCAAATGAGGACAAAATGAGTCCCAATTTTTTGACTCGGG
>NW_020440921.1:370416-372919 GCF_000699045.2 Agrilus planipennis
ATAAAATAATTCGAAGTGGTCTGTATTCTGTCGAAACTGCCAGACGCGGATCGCGATTTTGATCTTTTTGGATCTCATCAGCGCGTCGCAGGCAGCTCCGACAGAACACAGACCAACTTTTACTTGCTGTCTTAACAGCGCGTTTTAGAAAATACGACAAATGGCGCTGTAAACGCCATCTATTGCACAATGCTACATTTTAGGATTACGTATGCTTCAGCAAGGTCCATTTAAATATATGGATATTTACTTGCTGAAACGAATCCCGGCGTAGCTCACCTCAACGTTGTAGGCACGTTACCATAATCGAAGCGACGCGCTGATGAGATCCAAAAAGATCGAAATCGCGATCCGTGTCTGGCAGTTTCGACAGAATACGGACCACTTCGAATTATTTTATTCGATTTTTCATGACACTTCGCTAGCTCCTCCACTAGCACATAATGATCCTCAAATGTCAAAACATTCTTGATTGTTCAGTATACGTCGGTTGATATTATTGGTGTATACATGCCAACTTGTTGCTGGCTTATAGAAATTTAATGTTAAAAATAAATTGGTATTGTTATATTAAAATTATTTATTAGTGACAGGTCATCTATCCACAGAATTTGTATGTTGGTACATTTGTGTATCCGGGTGCAATTTACTAATGTCTCAAGTTAGATGTACCGAAGATGTAACGTAGTCAAAGTCACACAGGACAATTCCTTATGCTTGTTTACTTATAATATAATTATCAACAAGAAGACCCGGGGGGAATATAGAAGAAAGGAATGTGAAAACTGAGAAAAATATTTCGGTTGTAACAACTTTATTTTAGGCTTTACGAAGACGTATGTGGAATCCTCTTAATTGGACTCGTTCACCGAATCCATAGTACCCTGTAGCAATTTCCTTCTCTTTTTAATAAATTGCTTATTGTTAGATGGGGTAAAATCAAACACATTGAGAGTTTTTCCGGGAGCTTTATTTTTATGTCTTTTTATTACAAGTGATAATTCACGACTACTTTTAAAATATATTACTACGTTAAACTAAAACTCATATCTTTTGTTACAACAAGCTCAGTCAGGTATCCTAATCTTATATTTGTCCTTATAATATCTTATTTCTATCTCCTGAACGTCAAGAACGATATAGAACAAATAATATGCCTGAGTTAATTCACAGAAAATAATTTAATTACACGTTTTGTTTATTATATAATGTGAATTTTAACACTGATGATCCAAAGGATCAAGTACCTATTCGAAACATTGTGTTGTATACAGGGTGTAACAGAAATAAGTGCCGAGCTTGCAAGAGGTGATGGAACACTATAAAACACGAAAATTAAGTAAACGTTTGCATTTCCGAAAGTTCAATGTTTTCGAGAAAATGCAGTACAAGTAAATTCAATTCCGGCCCTGTATATCAACATGGCAATACATGGCTTTCAATCAGCTGGGAATTAGCAGTATCTTTTGTAATTTTTTTGCTCATGAATTGTTTGTTATTTGTCAGATTAGATTAAGTGTGATTCACGATGTTACGACCGGCCTGTAAAAGTTATTTGTCCTTTTAACGTTGCCAGTCGCTCATTCTCAGTTAGGTCAGTGTGCCACTCATTATTGAAATAGCGTTTAGTACGGCAGAACTTTGTGATATATGATCCTGACGGACAGGGAAAGTGCATACAACTTAATTGCAACAATTGAGTTACACAGCCATCAACATCCTCAGCGAAGATTTTCACGCCAGCGAACTATCTTAAATGCACTTCAGAGATTACGAGAAAACGCCAATGTACACCCTACATGTGAGGGTCGTGAGCGTCGACGTCCGAATCATATCGCCACTGTAAAAGACGAAATCCTGGAGTTCATAGAAGACAACCCCCAAAGTAGTAGATGGGAAATGGTAGGGAACTTTAGCTCCTTTAATATGACAGTGGCGAATTTTAAAAGACCAATTGCTACATTCTTATCATTTGCAATGAGCCTTACTTGAAACTGATTTTCAATCGCGGGTTAACTTTTGTCAGTGGTTTCCAATGAAAATTTTTTTCTATAGAGTGTTGTGTACAGACAAATTAGCTTCATGCGAACTTCCTTGGCGAATGTGTGGCGAGAAACATTTAGAGACTTATTTGACTTTTGGTAAGTTTACAAATTTACAATTATGCAGATGATGCAAAAAAATTTTTGCCCTTAATCAAAGTTCGGCACTCATTTCTGTTACACCCTGCATAGTAGATAGATTTTTACATCTTTTAACCATAATTAGTTTTGATTTTTCACACAATTATTACATCTATCTTCTGGTAACTTTGTGAAATCTAATGATTATATCGGGTTGTTCGGAAAGTCATTTCGTTTTTTTTTGTGGAAATGAAAGACAGTTTTCATATAATAAACAAATACTTTATTAAATTATATATTGACCGTTCTGGTCCAACACCTTTTGCCATCTTTCTGGTAGTAGCATAATTCCACGCTCATAAAATTTTTGGTCTTTGCTG
>NW_020440921.1:373970-376350 GCF_000699045.2 Agrilus planipennis
CAAATCATACTTCATTACTTATATAGTTAGTAAATTTTTAACTAAAACTTACTACTACTAAAATTGTTTAATTATATTTTGATCAAGATTCTTCTATTGGATTTTTAAAATTATCGTATTTGGCGAATACGCCGGGATGAATATAAAAACAGGTATAGATAGACCAACGTCTGGAGTCGTAAACGTCAAAAAAGTGTTGCCTAAAGAGACTCGCCTATCTGAAACATTTCGCCAATGAAAGTATAACAAAATTTAATTTCTGCCCAAAATTCCCATTTCATATCTGCTTTGCACTGATAATTATACTACTTAAACTGTCAAGTTGTATCATACTTAACCTCTGGGAAACGGTAACTATCTATTTGATTGCTGAATTATTCAATTAATAATTACAGCTTTTGCGACTCGAGACAGCGGCTTATCTATACTTAATGCACTGTTTCAAGTTCATTGTAACGTTTATCTTTTAGTTTTTGTCAACGCGTTAACAGTGTAAATAGCATTATGTATAGTACCTACTATCTAACAAAAAAAAAAACAAAACTAACTTTACTATTTGTGTTCATTTACTAAATTTCTATTCCGGATAAGTGCTATAAAAGAATACGCTGCCTTCACAATCTGTAATAAAAAAAAAGGTTCATATACAAAGTGAACAACAACAACTCCTATTATTACAAATACGACAATTAAAGTTAACTTATAAATATTTAACGTTTTGCAATGAAAGTTTGTTTATTAATCTTCTTAATTATTTCTCGTATTTGCTGTTCTATTAAACATCTCTCATTTTCAAATAGTAGATGTAACTCAACTCACTTGAATAAAAGTAATTAATCCCAAAGGAGCAAACTTTCCCATAGTGATGGTAATCGGTTTCGACATTCGAATCATCATTATCAACATTGTTTTCTTAAACTTTGCATTTCCATCGATCCACTTGTTAAAATACAAAGACTTTCTAACATTTTCACCCTGTTATAAAAGTTATAAATAAAATCACTGCTTATTTCTAGTTACTTATGACATTTATTGTATACTAAAGAAATTAAAAAAAAAAAAAACAGGTGCGGCTCAGTACACGTGAAAGAAGTGAAACTTCTTTGACGATCTATATGTACCTTTATAACGAATAAGTAATGATTGGTGAAAGAAAAAGAGAGTACGAGAATTTTCAGGTTTTGTTTTTTAACATATTTTATCTTTAGTCCACCTAAGAAGTATTACTTTAATACGTTTTTATGTAATTCAATAACAAAAATGCTTCTGTTTATTTTTCCAAATGCTTAAGAAACCGTAAACTGTCAATAACTACAAGGAACTGCACAGATATAACCTTTCTATTCTCATAGCCTATCGCTTCGCGAGACGAAACGTTGCAAAACGTGTTGTTTCATGGCCTTGAGATTTTACTCTCATCGAGCCCAAAGAAGTTTCACTTCAAAAAAAAGGCAACTTTGTTTACTGCAATGTGTTAGCGTTTTTGATACTTATAAGTACCTCTTCTGTTAGACGATTTCCGAAATGGCAAAATAAATAAGTCTGACCCACGCAACCAAGAAAAATAAATGCATAACATCCATATCTTCCATCGGTGGCCGGACTTTTCTTAAAATTATAGCAATTCAATTATTCATTGAAGAAGTCGTATTAACATATGTTCAAGCTTATTCGTAATGAAATTAAACTTTAGAGAACTTACTAATAACAATATTATTGCAGAACCGGCAATAGAAAGGGAGGAAAAAGCTGTTTGCAGAAAAAGTACTCCACTGTAGCACGCTTCTACTAGTTCACAGTAGCTACAAAAAAAATAAAAAGTTAACATTTCTAAAACAAGAAAACCGGTAAAGACCAAAAAAAAGCTTTCGACAAACTTTGCTGATAATAGGTTATAGCTGGGTTAATTCCAAACATTTTTTCTTAAATGAGAATGGGTGCAATTTATTTTTGTTTAGAAGTTGCAAGATGTTTACGGTCAAAATATCAAATTGATTAAACTTTATTAGCAGTTAACAATAAAAATTTATAATAAATGAAAATGAGAAATTATAAGACTATAAATATTGTCCATAATGCATCTACATCTGCGGACCAAAGATTCCGTCAATTGACAGATAATATTCGGACCATTTTTTATTAGCATAGCTGCATTCTGAATGCTGCTTCATATACCCGTAAATAAAAATCCAAAAGATATAGAACTGAGGAACACGATGACCCTTCTTTTGAACCTCTTTGAACCTATCTCTATACATTAAATGATCATTAAACTTTAGCAAATTTTGTCATAGATCTCATGAAATTTTCCTGTATTTAATTTTTAATTACATTGTTTTTCTTCACATACAGTGGACCCCCAGTATTCGGACAAAATTTG
>NW_020440921.1:379136-386971 GCF_000699045.2 Agrilus planipennis
CTTTGGCTATGTATATGCATCCGCAAATTATTGCCTGCTTAAAAAACGTTGTTAGCCCTTTGGCTATGTATATGCATCCGCAGATTACTGCCTGCATAAAACGTTGTTAGCCCTTTGGCTATGTATATGCATCCGCAGATTACTGCCTGCATAAAACGTTATTGCTACCTCTTTGGCTAGGGATATGCATCCGCAGTTTACTGCCTGCATAATAATATATGGGATGCTAGCTATTCGTTACAGTTTTTTCATCCGCATATTACTGCCTGTATAAAACGTTGTTAGCCCTTTGGCTATGTATATGCATCGGCAGATTACTGTTTGCATAAAATGTTCTTAGCATTTTGGCTATGCACATGGACCCGTAGATTACTGTCTGCAAAAAACGTTGTTAGCCCTTTGGTTTTTGCATCATCAGAGTACTGCCGGCAGATCACAGTATACATTGTTAGTATTTTGGCTACCGCCTGCAAAATTTTTTAGTGTGTTAGACCATTGCCTAGATTCTTACAGCCGCAGATTTTTCTCTGCATGTCATCATATATCTGTATACCATACATGTACTGTTGTGCGTCGATAGGCATCAAATGAAACCTACCAATACTATCATGGAAGGACTACGATGCTCGAATAATCAAGATTGATCTATCTTCCTTACCTGTCAATCAATCTTACAATTATGTCTATCTGTTAGGGATAACCCACAATAATTATTTTTAATCCTTTACTTTTTATGAAAAACAATGGCTTACTTACGAAGCGATTTTAAGCAATACAGCATTAATCCTTATCCAATTAAGTACTTTTAAATACATTGTGCATTTAATATAGATCAATATGGCCCTTTACAGCACGTAATTTAAATGAATATTTTCGAAGATATTACAGATTTAAAATGCAGGAACATAGGTATATTATACATTTAGTATCAGCATTGCACCCGTGCGAAGCTGGGGCGGGTCGCTAGTAATATAATAATATAGTCAGTAGATTGTTGACTAAAACGTACTACTAAAATTGTTTAATTACATTTTGATCACGATTCATCTACTGGATTTTTAAAATTACCCTATTTGGCGGATACGCCGGGATGAATATAAAAACAGGTAAAGAAACTAAAGAAACTCGCCTATCTGAAACATTTCGCCAATGAAAGTAAAACAAAATTTCATTTCTGCCCAAAATTCCCATTTTTGTTCCCTGTTTTGCATTTATTATTATACTACTTCAATTGTCAAGTTGTATCATACTTAACCTCTGGGAAGCGGCCTAGAGTAACGTCTGTCTTTTAGTGTTTGTAAAAGCGTTAATAGTGTAAATAGCATTCAATTTATTATGTATAGTATCTACTGTCTAACAAAAAAATCCCAAACTAACTCTACTATTTGTTTTCATTTACTAAATTTCTATTCCGGACAAGTGCCATAAAAGAATACGCTGCCTTCATTATCTGTAATAAAAAAAAACGTTTCATATACAAAGTGAACAACAACAACTCCTATTATTACAAATACGACAATTAAAGTTAACTTATAAATATTTAACGTTTTGCAATGAAAGTTTGTTTATTAATCTTCTTAATTATTTCTCGTATTTGCTATTCTATTAAACATCTCTCATTTTCAAATAGTAGGTGTAACTCAACTCACTTGAATAAAAGTAATTAATCCCAAAGGAGCAAACTTTCCCATAGTGATGGTAATCGGTTTCGACATTCGAATCATCATTATCAACATTGTTTTCTTAAACTTTGCATTTCCATCGATCCACTTGTTAAAATACAAAGACTTTCTAACATTTTCACCCTGTTATAAAAGTTATAAATGAAATCACTGCTTATTTCTAGTTACTTATGACATTTATTGTATACTAAAGAAATTAAAAAAAAAAAACAGGTGCAGCTCAGTACACGTGAAAGAAGTGAAACTTCTTTGACGATCTATATGTACCTTTATAACGAATAAGTAATGATTGGTGAAAGAAAGAGAGAGTACGAGAATTTTCAGGTTTTATGTTTTCCAACATATTTTATCTTTAGTTCACCTAAGATGTATTACTTTAACACGTTTTTATGTAATTCAATAACAAAAAAAAACATAATTTTTTTTTCGCTTCTGTTTATTTTTCCAAATGCTTAAGAAACCGTAAACTGTCAATAACTACAAGGAACTGCACAGATATAACCTTTCTATTCTCATAGCCTATCGCTTCGCGAGACGAAACGTTGCAAAACGTGTTGTTTCATGGCCTTGAGATTTTACTCTCATCGAGCCCAAAGAAGTTTCACTTCAAAAAAAAGGCAACTTTGTTTACTGCAATGTGTTAGCGTTTTTGATACTTATAAGTACCTCTTCTGTTAGACGATTTCCGAAATGGCAAAATAAATAAGTCTGACCCACGCAACCAAGAAAAATAAATGCATAACATCCATATCTTCCATCGGTGGCCGGACTTTTCTTAAAATTATAGCAATTCAATTATTCATTGAAGAAGTCGTATTAACATATGTTCAAGCTTATTCGTAATGAAATTAAACTTTAGAGAACTTACTAATAACAATATTATTGCAGAACCGGCAATAGAAAGGGAGGAAAAAGCTGTTTGCAGAAAAAGTACTCCACTGTAGCACGCTTCTACTAGTTCACAGTAGCTACAAAAAAAATAAAAAGTTAACATTTCTAAAACAAGAAAACCGGTAAAGACCAAAAAAAAGCTTTCGACAAACTTTGCTGATAATAGGTTATAGCTGGGTTAATTCCAAACATTTTTTCTTAAATGAGAATGGGTGCAATTTATTTTTGTTTAGAAGTTGCAAGATGTTTACGGTCAAAATATCAAATTGATTAAACTTTATTAGCAGTTAACAATAAAAATTTATAATAAATGAAAATGAGAAATTATAAGACTATAAATATTGTCCATAATGCATCTACATCTGCGGACCAAAGATTCCGTCAATTGACAGATAATATTCGGACCATTTTTTATTAGCATAGCTGCATTCTGAATGCTGCTTCATATACCCGTAAATAAAAATCCAAAAGATATAGAACTGAGGAACACGATGACCCTTCTTTTGAACCTCTTTGAACCTATCTCTATACATTAAATTATCATTAAACTTTAGCAAATTTTGTCATAGATCTCATGAAATTTTCCTGTATATTATTTAATTTTTAATTGCATTGGTTTTCTTTACATCCAGTAAACACCCGGTAATCCGACAAACGTTTTGCAGGATAGTGTCGAACTATCGAATTTATCAGATTATAGACCGAGCGGCATGGCCTGGAGGTCTAGACCATTGCTTAGCATTTGGGAGGACGCCGATTCGATTCCGGGTCCGTCTGCCTTGGTCCAAGTTTTTCTGTGGTTTCCTTGGATCACTTAGGCAAATGCTGAGGCAGTAATATTCCACAGATAATCTCTCACTCTCTTCTGTCTTCATTTCGTCCGTCTCAACTTTCTCGCCCGAACCACCACCCACCCATTCCCACGATTCCTGAAAGCAGTCTGAAGAGGGCCTTTCGCCCTACCTTCCGGCATAGTCCGGAGGGACTGCGCGTCCATCGGTATTACTGGCTGGTGGGAATGAAACACCCAAAAGTTTTTTTTTCAGATTATAGAGTACTGCCTAAAACCTCCTATAGTCCGGATTTATTTACAAAATAGCACCTTATTATCGGACAAATTAGAGATCCAATGAAAAGATTCTATATGTTATATTTGAAGTACAAATCATACTTCATTACTTACATTACATACTTCAATCAGAATCAAAACAATACCTACGCGTCGAACACAATAGTTGTGGCGCATACAAATTGTACATTAGCGAGGATTATCAAAAAAATATTCAATACATAATAATATGTAGACATGTCGAATTACAGGGGGCGTCGGATTAGACAGGGGCCGGATTACCGGGTTCCACTGTATTTAACTCGCACATATCTAAAAAGATATAAAAATCGCACTTCTTCAAAGTTATACGTTAGATGGTTAAATAGAAGTATTTTTGTTAGGTAGAATGTCTCGCGTGAGACTATTCAGATCTAGTAATATGATATTTTATCATTCTTAAAAAGTTATTACAAATAAATATTTAAATAATAACCTAAGTATTTCCTTCAAATAAAAAATACATTTTCGCAGTTCTTCTTCCATTTTTCTTTCAGATTCTTTCCTATTAGTTATCTCCGTCTTAGCTAAAGTTCTTTTATGTATCGTTTGAAGAAAACTATTTAGCATCATCAAATTGACTGTACCAAAGGTAGAATAACAATAAAATAGCGCCAGCATTCCTAAAATACAGAGGTGTTTAACAAAGTTGAAAATGTGCCTACAATTTTTATTTAAGAAGCTAATTTTTTTGTTTAAAGAAAGGAGCATAAAATATAACAGTTAAACAGTGAGATAAATATTACACAATAAAGTAAAAAATTCAGAATTTTGACGAAGCTTGGTAATTGTTTCGGTCGGTCAGTCAACAGTCTTTATCAATATTCTATAATGATCAATCGATCGAAACAATACTAAAAATACTAGGCTGAAACATTACTATTTAATTGTCTTTGAAATTTGTACGCCACAATACCTACTATTTTATCTGAATTTTATTTGAAAAAATCTCTATGTAACTTTGAAAGAAACTGTTTTCAATTAAGAAACTGTAAGGTTTCATTCCTTTCAGACTACTTAAGGATGCTTGGGAGGTACAATCGGAAAGATATGGTTTGAGAGAAAATTTGGAATTTGACTAAAAACTTTGAATAAAATAATAAATAACGAATAATATGGAAAATTTTTAACTGACTTTTGGCAGTGAATATGCCTTGATTTCAATTTCGAAACAAAAAAATATTTAGTTTCAATCTCTATTAATAATGAGCGTAAAACTTTTTAATATGTTTAAATAATAATTAAAACNTTTGAAGAAAACTATTTAGCATCATCAAATTGACTGTACCAAAGGTAGAATAACAATAAAATAGCGCCAGCATTCCTAAAATACAGAGGTGTTTAACAAAGTTGAAAATGTGCCTACAATTTTTATTTAAGAAGCTAATTTTTTTGTTTAAAGAAAGGAGCATAAAATATAACAGTTAAACAGTGAGATAAATATTACACAATAAAGTAAAAAATTCAGAATTTTGACGAAGCTTGGTAATTGTTTCGGTCGGTCAGTCAACAGTCTTTATCAATATTCTATAATGATCAATCGATCGAAACAATACTAAAAATACTAGGCTGAAACATTACTATTTAATTGTCTTTGAAATTTGTACGCCACAATACCTACTATTTTATCTGAATTTTATTTGAAAAAATCTCTATGTAACTTTGAAAGAAACTGTTTTCAATTAAGAAACTGTAAGGTTTCATTCCTTTCAGACTACTTAAGGATGCTTGGGAGGTACAATCGGAAAGATATGGTTTGAGAGAAAATTTGGAATTTGACTAAAAACTTTGAATAAAATAATAAATAACGAATAATATGGAAAATTTTTAACTGACTTTTGGCAGTTAGACAAACACAATAAATAAATGCAATTAATATCTTGTTTGTGAATATTCACATAAAATATGTTGGGTATTCGAGTGTTTTATTTATTTTTCTTTTAAGCTTGGCAAAATATACTTGCTTCTTTATTAAAACGTTCTGATTGCTTTAGGTAGAAAATCTATTCGTAATTTTACGTAATTAGTTAAATTTCTTTTAATACTAATGTCCAGAAAATGTACTTTCAGGTTAATATTTTGTGTCCATACGGGCTATTGGCGAACCACACACAGAAGAACGTAACTTATCTGGGCAATACTGTAATAGTTATGTGGAAATTTACCTACATTTAATAAAATTATCATTACCTACCCAGAGGGTATTTATTTGCTTACATATTAATGTAGTACCCACGTAAAGTTAACTTTTTCTTTTATGTTCTTAATAGCATGTCGAGGTGTCCTTTAAATAATACTACATATTACTTATTAATATTTAATTTTAATCGTAATGAGACCTTTAAACAATATTATGTGCTGTAACGTAGTAGTAACTTGTTGACACGTATTAATCGTTTCACAACCGCCACATTCTTCATTGATGTAGATGCTCGTCTGTTATCCCAATTACAATAGGATATTAATTTACCTACCTATTAATGTTTACGTAACATTTATGTTTTTTTGTGTTCTTAATAGTAAGTCGAGATGTACTGTAAGTAGTAATACATACAATCTACGATCATCATTGTANAATAGACAGATGAAGTATATATTGAACAAAAAGTGTAGACTACTTTTGATTTTTTAAAATTGAAGGGAAACCACATAGGATATGTAAGAGGAAATTTTGCAGCCATTTTATCATTGAATTCTGTTTTCGCTGTTGCAATACTAAAGGAGAAAATCCATCCAAAGAGGCCAGAAAGCACTATCATCCACATTATATAAAACAGACACCAACTAGCGATTCTCCTTATTCTTATTTCTTCGCCTATTTCTTTTTTTACTTCTTCGTTGATTTCTCCTATTTGTAGCTGCTTTTCGCGAACACGGCTCATCGCAGAAAAAAGATCATCTTTTTTCCTAAACCACTGGAGCAACATTAATGCAGCAGTTAATACTGCCCACATGGTACTGAATAGAAATGCTAATTCTGTCAAAACATTTTCTTCGAGCTGGTCAAATACTCCTAAACTTTGAAAAATTGGAGTCATCACAAATAAATATGTTGTGTATATTCTTCTAAGCCAACCGATTACTCCTTTTTGTTTTGCAATTGCACCCCCTACGTCTAAGAAATGCAGGGCGTCTTTTAAATGTTCACGAATTTCCGGATGAACATTGGCTTCCATTTTAAAATACTGATACAATCGCGAAATACAAAATCTTTTTCGAAGCACTAAAATTTGGTAAGTACTTATATTTCAACTTACGATTACTAGCAGTTATAATTCCTCAACGTATTGTTGGCAAACGCCTGTACGACTGTTTCAGTGAAGGAGTAGTAATTAATTTGGAATAGACATTAGAAAGGGAATTGATTTCTTCTTCCACTAAATATATATATATAGGTACATGTATATATACATTTATCTTTATTAAAAATTAAAATAAATAGTATACTAAAATATATACAAATGTATATGCGAGAAACAAATGATATAATTTATATTGGTATATTTCTTGCTGTATTTCTATTTCTATTAAAACTCTTATTTCAATAATGCTTAAGGTTTTTGGTGGGATTTATCACACTTTACAAACATAAAATTACCAAATGAAACAATGGAAACTCAACAAATTTAATTAACGATGGCTAAAGAAAGAAGTGGAACAGTTGAATAATAGATCGGAAGTGTTAGTAGTTTTGAAAATAAATTTTAACGAAGATTAAAAGGGTGGAGCTGGAAGTATTTTAACTAAAGTAGGGATCGAATCAGAGGAGAATGAAACTTGGAAAGAGTGATTAGATGAAATACTAAGAAACAGATTTCGCCCTAATGTACTTAAAAACAAAATATTAAAATGCAATTAAGAAGCAATAAGAATTATACACCTCATGCTGTTAGTAAACGAAATTAAAATGTTAAGGGATTAGTGGAAAGTAATTTGTAGAGAGAAAAATATAAAGGTACAGATACAAAAGGTTTTGAGAAGATACATTTGAAAGCATATTTACATAATAACAATAGGAAATATTTACAAAAGAAAGAATTGAATTATACGTTACAATATTGAGTTGGGAAAAATATCAATATATCAAATATCAAAAATATATAAGTGATATCATATCGTAACAAAAATATATGTGGCAAATATGTGTAGCCACA
>NW_020440921.1:390477-393373 GCF_000699045.2 Agrilus planipennis
TTTTAGAATTGAATGAAGAACGTTCTTCCAAATTTTTATTTGTCTCGTAGCATTATGACATACCTCCCAAACATCCTTAATACTTAATACCGTAAATCACTTACCAGCTATATTAATACCTATCGACAAATAGACAGATGAAGTATATATTGAACAAAAAGTGTAGACTACTTTTGATTTTTTAAAATTGAAGGGAAACCACATAGGATATGTAAGAGGAAATTTTGCAGCTATTTTATCGTTGAATTCTGTTTTCGCTGTTTCAATATTCAAGGAGAAAATCCATCCAAAGAGGCCAGAAAGCACTATCATCCACATTATATAAAACAGACACCAACTAGCGATTCTCCTTATTCTTATTTCTTCGCCTATTTCTTTTTTTACTTCTTCGTTGATTTCTCCTATTTGTAGCTGCTTTTCGCGAACACGGGTCATCGCAGAATAAAGATCATCTTTTTTCCTAAACCACTGGAGCAACATTAATGCAGTAGTTAATACTGCCCACATGGTACTGAATAGAAATGCTAATTCTGTCAAAACATTTTCTTCGGGCTGGTCGAATACTCCTAAACTTTGAAAAATTGGAGTCATCACAAATAAGTATGTTGTGTATATTCTTCTAAGCCAACCGATTACTCCTTTTTGTTTTGCAATTGCACCCCCTACGTCTAAGAAATGCAGGGCGTCTTTTAAATGTTCACGAATTTCCGGATGAACATTGGCTTCCATTTTATAATTACTGATACAATCGCGAAATACAAAATCTGTTAACGATTCTTTCGAAACACTAAAATTTGGTACCTAGATATATCTCAACTTACGATTACTAACCAGCAGTTATAATTTCTGAATTTATTGTTAGCAAACGCCTGTACAACTGTTTCAGCGAAGGAGTAGTAATTAATTTGGCATAGACATTAGAAAGGGAATTGATTCCTTCTTCTACTGAATATATATATATATATATACATTCATCTTTATTAAAAATTTAAATAAATAGTATACTAAACTATATACAAATGTATATGCGAGAAGCAAATGATATAATTTAAATCGTAGATTGGTATATTGCTGCATTTCTATTTCATATTTCTATTAAAACTCTGTCAATAATGCATTGCGAAAAAATCAATATTTTACAAGAACCACAATTTAAAAGCTAATACTAGTTGGATAGGTATGATTTTTACGTACACTTAATAATAATGCACAAACAGCCAGTTCATATGTAGGAAATTATTTTTTTTTATTAATATTTAGACAAATCGCCGTCCATATTAATGTAATTGTGATGTATTCTTTACAAATTTAAGTTAACATTTACACCATTGATTATGTACATAACAAGCACATTATTTAATTAAAATATGAAAAGGAAATACACCTGTATATTATTTACCTATGTTACGTGCGAAAAGTCCGAAAAACTGTTGCATATCAGATGTATTTAGGGTTGCCACCCGTACTTTATTATAAAGTATTGTACTCTATTTCGACTGTGTGTACGTTATATTTTACAAGACATATAAAGTACGCAAAAATACTTTATTTAAGGCCTTAAGTAAACATCGTAATTTTGTAAGCAATCATTCGAAATTCAGAGTATTTTTAAATCAACAATATTGCACAGAAAAATGGTAAGCCATATTTACGGAACAACCTGATTTCCCAAATTTGTTCAAAGTAGTGTCACTTTTGCTGTCCGTTCCGCCCACTTCAGCATTTACATAAAGAGTATTCTCTGTTATGAACACAAAGTGGCGGGACGACAGGAATAAAGCTTCATTAAAACTAATTAAAAATGAACTTTTAGTTTACTTAAATCTTTGTTTTTCATGCTATTAATATATTTAAGAGCGACAGCAATTTGTTACTGGCTGCTAGGTGTAACAAAAAATATGTTTTTAAAAACAAAAAATAAAATACTTTATTTTTATGCTGAGTACTTTGTTTTTTAAACCTTTTAGTCGAGAAATACTTTANAGTTGAATTTAGGAAAAATATGAAATACAAAAATATATGTGGCAAATATATGTAGCCACAATGCATTGCGAAAAAATAAATATTTTACAAGAACCACAATTTAAAAGCTAATACTAGTTGGATAGGTATGATTTTTACGTACACTTAATAATAATGTACAAACAACCAATTCACATGTAGGAAAGTATTTTTTTTTTATTAATATTTGGACGAATCGCCGTCGATATTAATGTAAATGTGATGTGTTCCTTACAAATTTAAGTAAACAATTACCATTGATTATGTAAACAGCAAGCGCATTATTTAATTAAAATAGGAAATAGAAAAGAAAATACACCTGTATATTGTCTAGCTATGTTAAGTGCGAAGCCCGAAAAACTCTTGTATATCAGATATATTTTGCAACCAAATCTAAGATTTCGCAACTAGTACATGACCAAAGCGTCCTCTTCGAGATTTGGAGGGATGAAGGTAAAAAAAATGAAATTAACGCAAAATATTGTAGTATCGGAGAAACATGCAGGTAGTATTACAGCCCGGCTTAGAATCTGTTTAGGTTTAGTTTACAGTGTTCACAACCTGAAGCGAGGAAACTATCGTACCTATAGCGTAGAATTATCGTACATGGAGCAAAATTATCGTACTTTTCAAAATAATCACTATAATTAGTAAATTACTCGTATTAATCGTGTAAAAAGACAGACCTGAACTACCTCCACCCTTTAAATTAAAAATCAATAATAGAAAAATACATAAATATAACAAGATATAGGCAGTCGAGGTATGTTAGTGGGGTGTTTTTGACCTTAGGCTATGGTTAGTGACTACATGACTACAATCACAAAATTGTGGATGGGAAGACCATCGACCCATCTGGTGACCAACACGAAGGGATGTTACCTGCCGAGGAAAA
>NW_020440921.1:399377-400413 GCF_000699045.2 Agrilus planipennis
CTAGGGTTGCCACCCGTACTTTATTATAAAGTATTGTACTCTATTTCGACTGTGTGTACGTTATATTTTACAAGACACATAAAGTACGCAAAAATACTTTATTTTTATGCCGAGTACTTTTTTTAACCATTTAGTCGAGAAATACTTTATGTAAAGCCTGAAAAAATGGCAACCCTAGATGTATTCTGCAATCAAATCTAAGATTTCGCAACTAGTACATGATCAAAGCGTCCTCTTCGAGATTTAGAGGGATGAAGGTAAAAAAAATGAAACTAACGCAATATATTGTCGATATTATTTCATTTGTCTAATTAGAAAGACTTACCATGGTTTTATATACCTACTAAAAAAAATAGGTTTTACTTGCGCCTTCGCTCGCGTTAAATACGTGTTAATGACCATCGACTTATATCCCTCGGGAACAGTATTTTATTTATGGATAAAAGACACCCTATGTCTGTTTCTATAATCCTGAATATGTGTACAAAATTTCATGACAGATTATACTCGCGGCTTCGTTCGCATTGATATCCTAAATACGTCAACCATACCACACAAAACTGATTTTTTCTATTCCTCGGAAACATTTTTTTTTCTGGATAAATGGCACCCTATGTCCTTTTTTACACCCATGTCAATGTGTGTACAAAATTTTATGATAGGTTTTACCCGCGACTTCGCTCGCGTTGATGTTCTAAATTTGTGTCAAAGATCATCGACGACCATATAAAACTAATTTTTTGTTTCCCTCACGGGAACAGTATTTTTTTCTGGATAAAAGGCACCATAATTTAAAAGCTAATAATAGTTGGATAGGTATGATTTTCAGGTACACTTAATAATAATGTACAAACAACCAATTCATATGTAGGAAATTACTTTTTTTAATATGAAATATTATTCTGAAAATTCATTTCTGAATTTTCACCTACTACACACTACCTCAAATTAATGAGGGAAAAATTATTGCTGTTGTCACACCCCCGCCGGGAATCGAACCCGGGACCTTTGGCTTTATGCACCACAATGTATAATG
>NW_020440921.1:401979-406280 GCF_000699045.2 Agrilus planipennis
TTTCTTTTTCTGTTAATAAATATATACAGTTTGTAGTTTTTCTCTCTATTAAACTAAATAACTAACCAAAATAGAAAGTTGTTTATTTTCTAAGACTGTGGTTTGTATGACGCCCGCTTTGTATGACGTGTTTGTCATTTCCTTTCGATGTCATTATCAGCGGATTCCACTGTAATTTTATTTTTATTCTCATCCGTAGCTTTAAGTGGATTCACAGCATTATTCTTTAGCGGTGTTTTGTATGATTAAAATTATTAAAAACTATTCGATTTAGTCCTTATCGAAATTGATATATTAGCATTGAAAGTACATATGTTAATTACGTGTATATTGGAGATGTAAATTATAAAAAAAAAATAAAGGTTAGTCCATTAAGCGCGCCTTGCTAAGCGGTTTTGCCGTTGAAATTGGAAAAAAATGTTTCCGGATATACCGAAAGTATTATACATCAGCTGCCTTATTTTAAATGAAACACGCTGTATATTATTACAGTTTTGAATTTAGCAACTATTTTTATGTCTAGTATGTTAAGCATATTATTTTCTGCAGATGGATTATTTGACCAGAAACATTTTTTATTGGAAACATTTTCTTCCAATTTCAATGGCAAGACGGCCAGAAAGCAAGGCGCGCTTAATAGACCCCTCTATATGCTACCTTATTTACCTTTGTCACCCGTTTTATAGTTTGTTTAGCATGAAAGATCAGAGCCAAAATAGGGTTGCAAATAATTTATTGATGTAAAATCACGATCAATCATTTTATATCAAAATATTTCCAACCCCATTTTATTTCTGAATCTTGTACATATTGTAAAAAGAGAAAGAAAGGAATCCATAGTTTCTTTAGCCTTGGGTACATCTAATAAGTGAAGACTTTTGAATCGTTTTCTAAAAGTTTTGGATTATAGGCATTTATTAGCACACCACAATATCTTGTAGTTTTCAGTTTTACACAGCTGGCGTAAATAAATTCGATATTATTTTGCGGGCTAATATGTCGTTATTCATGGAATTTCGTGGTTCCTTGTTATGGTAGGATAAGTGGTGAATTGGCAGGTGCTGATATCAGTTTGTAACTTCAAAATTCCATGAACTATGACATTGAACCAGGAAAACGATATCGATCCAATATTTTTGATTATCCATTTTTAAGTTTAGAATTTTTTGGGCTCTTTTCAGTTAAAGAATTAGAAGACATTCATGAATGTCTCTTTGTCCCCTTTTTAAGCTTGCAATACCTTCAATGGTGAATGTGAGCAACTTTCATTCATCATTTTATATAATGTTTGATAGATAATACTAGTAAAACTATCAATGGCAAAAGTGCATTTTGCATTTTACAAATAGAAAATACATTTGGAAAAGTACTTTAAATAAAATACAAAATACTTTTCTCAAAAAAGTATTTAAATGCAAGATCAAAATAGGTACTTTTTATGTTATATTTGCATTTTAAATACAAGTATTTCAAATAAATCACATCTTTGGCAAGATGCTGTATAAGATATTTACTATGATTAAAAAGAGTGCATCTGTCAGCAACTTTTCTGTCTTTTTCATCAAGGGGTGCATTATCAACCCCCAAAAAGGCATGCTTTATACGTAAAATTGCAGAACCCCTGCTATCACGAACTCCCAGTCTAGTATGTTCTATCTGTTTTTCTCAAGCAAAATAAGCAAACATCTCCTTTTTATCTAAACGAAAATATGAAAGAACATTATAGGGATTTACCTACTTGTACAAATAGTTTCTAACTAATCTGATAAATTAATTATTTACAAAATTTGTACGATGAACCCTATTTTTTATTTTGTATGTGCATTTTAAATGCAAGTATTTCAAGTAAATCACATCTCTGCTCTGGATGTACGTTCCTTGGGGATTAGGAGTTTGGCAAGGCAATAATGATGCCTCAAGAAGGTGAAATGGACGTTAATCATTACAATAAATAGGTAAAATTTATTTTAAAATGTTGAACCAAGAATTTTCGGATTAAAGATTAGATTTAAATTTAGTCATAACAATCGAATCTTGTGATTGATTTTTCACCCATTATCCAGTTAAATTCAAAATTTAGAAGTGCAAGTGAAAGTATTTTTAAGCAAAACGATCGTATTTGCATGGAAAGAATTAAACGGCATAAAATAGTTCGTGTTTAGTTGAATCATTCATTTGATAAACCTACTAATTAATCATAAAGTGAAAACGGCAACCGGACTTTATACGCGAACCAAAAATAAAAATGTTCCCCTTTCAGCTTCCTGCAGAGGTTTAATTTTTTAAAATGTTGAAATATGTGTTTGATTTTATGTAAATGAACACAAATATCAAGTTTCATATAAATCGGACCAAAAACAAAATTTTTTAAATTTTATAACATGAACGTTTTGCTATATAAAAATACTATCCANTATTGTGTATTATTAATTTATTGTCAATTTTCGCAACATAAAATTTCCTGGCACATTATGCATGCGGTGGCGAACATATATTACTTTTTTTGTTAATAGAATGTCGAACCACCCGTTATTTTGTTAGAATTGTATGTATTACAAAATTTCAGTTTATTTAAATTTTTTCCGAAAAAATCAAATTAGCGCTTATAGCGCCACTACATTTGTCGACTCGTATCATGAGAGTTCATAGAGAACAAATATTCAAAGAGAACATCTATTAAAGATTCTAGGGAAGTGAGGAAGAATATAGTAAGAACAGACGTAAAATACATAATGTTGACTTGGTGATTTGCTTTTCCATCTAGGCTCTATAGGTTTTTCCTTCATGGTTATCTATATATCCGCAGCATAAATTGACAATTATTTATGAATCTATGGATTTTATAGATCTTGCTGTGTTACACGGTCTTGTCCATCTTCTTGCCATCTTTTATTAAAAACGACGTTACGTCGCCATTTTTAAAATTTTGAAATTTTATTTGCTTTTCGGTGCGTACTTTCATTGTATTTCGTGTTTTAATTGTTTAATAATGTAGTTTATTCGTTTTTCTTCTCAATTTTTACAGATTGATGATAAATAAGAATGGAAGAGTGTTCATTTTGATGCAACTGAAAAAGCTAGTTGTCTGCCATGTTCGTTTCATTTTGGAGGATCTAATCAATCACGGTAAGCATACATGTCATAATTAGTATATTTATTTGATATTAACTTTAGTATTGTCATGCACATTATTTACTAAGGAGGCTAAATTAATTATATCTGAATACTCATAAGATTTCATTTCACAGGAACATTAAAAAAAAACCCTGGATAGCATTAATTTACAGTGCCTTAGTTGTGTCTGCGTTCATTCGGTTCAGAAAGTAGCTGTCCTAAAAAGAATCACAAAAGTGCCTTTTTTTCGATTACGAACGAATACAGTGTGGCATTGCTGAAGGAAGGATTTATGACAAATGAACTGGTAAGTAAACCATATAAATTAAAAATATTAATCCTGGTCCCAGAAACTTCAATTTCTTAGGCATTTGTAACTTACTTTCATCAAACGACTTTTAAACAACGTTTTAGAAGTGGCAGAAGCAAAACATGGAACTGGCCTTTTCATCAGCGCGAAAGTTAGCTTCTAACTTTAACTCCACATTGCCACATTAAAATATTACTGATTTACTTTCTTTAAAAGTTGTAATTAACCACGTTTTCTTGTCCGTTTTTATAGATTGTCCAAGTGAGAAGAAATTACAGCTAATTCTGATGGTACTGAAAGAGTCGATGCTTTTGATGTCTTACCCTTGCAACATAATTTTGAACCTGAGAAGGGGAGGCATTTGAAAATTACTTTGGAAACGACTGAAACAACAACTTGTCTGCAGTGATATTCCTCCTGGATTTGGCTTGTTAATTCTACCTGTGGACCTTAGGAAGCTACTTTCTGCAGTTATTTAAGGTGAGAATGCATGCCGTTTATAATATTAATTGCTCTATATTGATCTTATGGGTTATTTGTTATGATGTAAATGACAGTTGTAGTCATTTTATTATAATTCAGATATTTTACTTGCTTTATGTTGTTTATTTTTAGGAGTGTTTAGTTCCTTCCTTAATTAATAGTGTAATTAATATATTTTTTTGCCCTCTCTGCAGATTGCCCAACAAATGAGTTCAGTTTGGCGCTACTCGAACAACCGTCTACATGGGTGTGGTCTTTTCTGGACTTTGTTCCTGATTTGATATTTTCATCTTCACTTCGCAACACTATGCAGTTGATTTTCGACCGATTAGTGGGAGCAACTAAGGATCTATTTGATTTCAAATGGAACAACAAAATTTCTGCTATGGTGTTT
>NW_020440921.1:408262-408833 GCF_000699045.2 Agrilus planipennis
ATACTTTGAAAAAGACCTTTTGCGACTTATGCTCTCCTAATACAAATTTTCAGATTTAACAAAATTTTCAGTTTTGCGTCATATACGAGGGCTGGTTAAAAAGTTATGGAACCAAATTTCAAAAAATAATTGGTACTTTGAAAAAGACCTTTTGCAACTTATGTTCTCCTAATACAAATTTTCAGATTTAACAAAATCTTCAGTTTTCCGTCATATACGAGGGTGGTTAAGAAGTTACGGAACAACCAAATATCAAAAAACAATTTTTGATTTTTCCATTACTTTTAGACTAACCCTCGTATTTGGCTCAAAACCGAAAATTTTCATAAATTTCAACATTTGTATTAGGAGAGCATAAGTTGCATTGGATCTTTTTAACGCGCGGGATTAACTTCAGCTTTTTTTCAAATTGGTCAGTTCCTAAGTATATGATGGCTCTGGTAATTTTCAAAAATTGACACAATTTCCTTTCTTTTGATAGTATTTATGCTATTCTATTCTTTACTATTGTTTAAGACTAAGGACAAAATTAAAAACACATACTTTATTTATTTATTTATTTAAATACTAA
>NW_020440921.1:410039-412048 GCF_000699045.2 Agrilus planipennis
AAACACCATAGCAGAAATTTTGTTGTTCCATTTGAAATCAAATAGATCCTTAGTTGCTCCCACTAATCGGTCGAAAATCAACTGCATAGTGTTGCGAAGTGAAGATGAAAATATCAAATCAGGAACAAAGTCCAGAAAAGACCACACCGACGTAGACGGTTGTTCGAGTAGCGCCAAACTGAACTCATTTGTTGGGTAATCTGCAGAGAGGGCAAAAAATATATTAATTACACTATTAATTAAGGAAGGAACTAAACTCTCCTAAAAATAAGCATAAAGCAAGTAAAATAGCTGAATTATAATAAAATGACTACAACTGTCATTTTACATCATAACAAATAACCCATTAGATCAATATAGAGCAATTAATATTATAAACGGCATGCATTCTCACCTTAAATAACTGCAGAGAGTAGCTTCCTAAGGTCCACAGGTAGAATTAACAAGCCAAATCCAGGAGGAATATCACTGCAGACAAGTTGTTGTTTCAGTCGTTTCCAAAGTAATTTTCAAATGCCTCCCCTTCTCAGGTTCAAAATTATGTTGCAAGGGTAAGACATCAAAAGCATCGACTCTTTCAGTACCATCAGAATTAGCTGTAATTTCTTCTCACTTGGACAATCTATAAAAACGGACAAGAAAACGTGGTTAATTACAACTTTTAAAGAAAGTAAATCAGTAATATTTTAATGTGGCAATGTGGAGTTAAAGTTAGAAGCTAACTTTCGCGCTGATGAAAAGGCCAGTTCCATGTTTTGCTTCTGCCACTTCTAAAACGTTGTTTAAAAGTCGTTTGATGAAAGTAAGTTACAAATGCCTAAGAAATTGAAGTTTCTGGGACCAGGATTAATATTTTTAATTTATATGGTTTACTTACCAGTTCATTTGTCATAAATCCTTCCTTCAGCAATGCCACACTGTATTCGTTCGTAATCGAAAAAAAGGCACTTTTGTGATTCTTTTTAGGACAGCTACTTTCTGAACCGAATGAACGCAGACACAACTAAGGCACTGTAAATTAATGCTATCCAGGGTTTTTTTAATGTTCCTGTGAAATGAAATCTTATGAGTATTCAGATATAATTAATTTAGCCTCCTTAGTAAATAATGTGCATGACACAATACTAAAGTTAATATCAAATAAATATACTAATTATGACATGTATGCTCACCGTGATTAATTAGAAGATCCTCCAAAATGAAACGAACATGGCAGACAACTAGCTTTTTCGGTTGAATCAAAATGAACACTCTTCCATTCTTATTTATCATCAATCTGTAAAAATAGAGAAGAAAAATGAATAAACTAAATAATTAATCAATTAAAACATGAAATACAATGAAAATACGCACCGAATAGCATATAAAATTGCAAAATTTTAAAAATGGCGACGTAGCGTCGATTTCAATAAAAGATGGCAAGATGGACAAAAACGTAGAACATCGCAAAATGTAATAAATTCATAGATTCATAAATAATTGTCAATTTATGCTGCGGTTATATAGATGACTATGAAGGAAAAACCTATAGAGTAGATCAAAAAGCAATTCACCAAGTCAACATTAATTATTTTACGTCTGTTCTTACTATAAATGTTCTTCCTCACTTCTCTAGGATCTTTAATCGATGTTCTCTTTGAATCTTTGTTCTCTATGAACTCTCATGATAGACTCTAAACTCAATAAATGTAGTGGCGCTATAAGCGCTAATTTGATTTTTTCAGAAAAAAATTAGATAAACTGAAATTTTGTAATACATACAATTCTAACAAAATGGCGGGTAGTTCGAAATTCTATTAACAAAAAAAGCAATATGCTTCTTTCATAACGTCTGCTGTGAGTATAAATTCACGTGGTTTTCTTAATGACCGGGTTTTGTAAAGCAGACAAACCTAATGGATTTTAGTAAATAAAAAGAAAATTTTTGGAAACCACACAGTAAAATCCGGAAATTTGGATAGTATTTTTATATAGCTAAATGTTCATGTTATAAAATTTAAAAAATTTTG
>NW_020440921.1:412433-415902 GCF_000699045.2 Agrilus planipennis
AAAGTCATTTCGTTTTTTCCCGACAGAGGATTTAATTGTATTCTTTTGCACCCAACTTCACATTTAAGCCGTATAATTTTTATATGCTTTGAGAGCTCATATAGCAAGGCTTGTGTGTGAAAAATTCCAATTAATTCTACGCAGTAGTTTTTGGTTGGTGCCCTAATTCCACGAAACAATTTGTGATTATTTATGACACAAATAAAAATATCAATTTTTCTCCATTTCTCAAAAATATCCTCGAAATTGCGACAGCCTAGTCCACTATTTCAACCTCAGTAGAAAATCAGTATTTACCGTTCATTATACACTATTTTATGCATAAAATATGGCTTTCTTTTCAAAAAAAATTCCCAAAGAAATGTACAACATTGCGAATAGGATTTGTTAGATTTTAATTATTCGTAGCATTATTAAATGAAATCTATTTGCACTTCCGAAGTATTCTGCTTCTTTAATGGCAAGAAAAAACATTTAGTTCAAACATTAAAGGAAGAATTAGAAGGATTAAAGTTAAAGTTAAAGTTATATAGCTTTTGAATAATAGTCGAAAAATTGGACAACGGCCAAATTTACTCCGTTATCAAAAAATGCACCCCTACATTTAATTGCACTCTTCATTTTTATCGCCTCTATGGAGACATATCAATTAATAAAATTCCACTGTTGTCTTAGTTCTTTTTATCCTCAATAGCGTATTATTTAAATACGTTTCTTTGATTATTTTGTAATTTTAATATTTTTTTAACATTTGCAATACATAATTTACATGTTTTTAGTTAACAACACATAAAAATGATATTCAAGTATCTGTAACTGAACCCATCCATACCATTTCAGTTAATAGTTTATTATCGTCAAATACTGATATACCTGTCATGTAATTGCCAGATGGTACAGGGGGTAGCCCGCTGGGATCTCCTTTTAAATCTAGCATTTTATAATGACCCTATGAAAGAAAAGGATAAATGATAACTTAATGTCAAAAATATATCTGAACCGAATGGAATGAAAATTTCAGTGATTTTATTCTAAAATGTCCCTTTTGTTCGTTTCACTCTCTGCCGTCAATCACTCTGCTGACTAGAAAGTATTGGGCGCTGATATTATACAAACAAAAAGTGATCGACAAAAAACAAAAGAATTACCGCTTTCCAAGGACAATCGGTAATATTAGCGACTGCCATGAGCTTCCTTATGCCAAACATATCAGATTTCAACATATCGCATACGTCCATGTCTTCAAAATTTTGCATTGACGTATATTCTTTACTATTTTCCTCTTGCATGCTAATATTTATATTGAGCTGGTACGAAAGAAATATATAAATATAAGAAGTTTGTCAGAACAATTAAAAAACAACAGAAACATTAACCATTTTAATTACATCCTAAATTTGTAGTATGTTTTGCATGGCATCTTCAGGGGTTGAAAGCATTTTGGACAAACAATACGGCAAAGCAAGTTGGCAAGCAAGCGTTTAGCCAGATTGTCAAATAGGATGCATTTCTAATTATTTATTTTTAACATTTTTCCAAAAAAAAATCTTTTATTTTATATTATCAGTAGAAAGGATTTTTAATTTTGCATAGAACCATTTAATAATTAATTGAAAAAAAATATTATTCTTCTTGTAAAATTGTTAAAAGTAGGTTCCGACATTTCCGGCTCTGAATAACGTATACATTTTGCTCTTAGCAAAAAAGATTCGGTAATTCGTGCTAAATTGACTGAAAATACTTTCTGTATATGCACCATACGATTCCAAATCACTTTTACAAAAATATTTGTTTCAATAAAAGTATAATAACAGAGTTATGGACGAAACCGCCTTCGGTTGAACACCCTGTATACAATTTACAAACAAATATTTGTATTTGTGCCTGCCGTAAAGTTAACAAACACAAAAACCCAACCCTCGTATTTATTCTTACCAATAAAATGTTATGTATAAAACTAATAAAATACATTAATAAATAAAAGTAAAAAAGTTCTACCTTTACATGCATTCCAAGATCTTTTAATAAATCAAAGGATATATTAAATCCATACTGTCCATTGAGTTCACTTATTGAAAAAATTGGATTTTTTATATAGCTTTTATCGTAATATACCAATTCCAATTTATCATGATGCAGCTCTGCAGCTAGAGCCTAAAGTCATGTAATAAAAAATTTTATCTTAGAATGTATTTGCCTATAAACGTTAGTCAACTTAGGTGTGTATATGCGTAATTTTAGAGGAGAATGATTTTATCAAGGAAATTTTTCCATGAATCTTAACCATGAAGATTGTAGACTGTAGACTAATCTGAACTACGGTGGAAACTAATAAAGCATTGCAATTTGTATTTAGATTGCGAGAATAAAAGATAAATTTAAAAACAATCCAAATACAAATTGCAAATGAAAAACTATAAAAACTAGAAAAAAAGGTAGATATTTTGCATCTTGTGCTGATATCTCAAATAAACCGTTCCAAACACCTAAACCTTCGTAAAAATAAACTGTATACTCACAACGTAAATTAAGAGAAAAACTGAAAATCGGTACAGCATACTTTGCTTTGACGATTAATATTATAATACTACTAGCTGCAATTTGATTAAATACTGTCACATGAAGACTAATTTTTACAGTCAGTTTATTTTTTTATATCTACCTTAAATATATTCGACTGCGCACTATATAAACACAAATCATTGCATATGTTTTATAACTACAGAAACAGGCACAATTTCGCTAATTATTATTAAATTACAGGAAACAAAACCGTCGTGAACGTGTTCAGAAAACAATAGATCTGCAGGATGAACGTGCAGGAACGATATTGTGTAATCAATTCTCAATTATTCCACGCAATTAAAAAGTTATTTAGTGAGAGTCGTTTCCAAAAGAATAAAAATCATCTGATATATATTACTTTCCACTTCTACAGTAGGTATAATTACGAACCAAGCAATTGAGCGATGACAAAAAGTTCTTTGTCGAAATTCGTTGTAGCGTAAAAGCAATTACCTATATCAAATCTAAATCATAATTACAGAAAATTTATCAAAAGTCAAAAGCCTACAGAAGAAAACACTAATACAGTTTCAAGAGTACCTAACAGGTACCAAAATAATACAATAATGTTCTGTGATTGTACTCGTGCTATGGTCGAAAGTTTTATTGATAAGACAGGATAAGCGGCGTATTTATTATAGTGAGTTCGTTAGGTTAATTTAAAATGTTTTTCTTATTGACTGGGGCATTTTTTTATTTAATTTAATCTAAAGCTTTTGACGCATTACCTATGGGGTTGTTCCGAAAGTCATTTCGTTTTTTCCCGACAGAGGATTTAATTGTATTCTTTTGCACCCAACTTCACATTTAAGCCGTATAATTTTTATATGCTTTGAGAGCTCATATAGCAAGGCTTGTGTGTGAAAAATTCCAATTAATTCTACGCAGTAGTTTTTGGTTGGTG